>NW_027263040.1:0-194143 GCF_902827115.2 Pseudochaenichthys georgianus | reverse complement strand
TCTGCCAGTACAGCAGCTGCGGAGAGAGATTGCACTTTCTGGTCATTTATATGCCCCACAATACGGTCAGGCAATCCCCTCTTAAATTCCTCCATCAGGATTAATTATTTCAAGGCAGAATACTCTGCAGCGTCACATGAGTCAATCCACTTAGTGAGCAACATCCCCTTCTCCCTGGCATACTCGACATGTGTTTGATTAGCCCCCTTTCTGTGATTCCTAAACTTCTGCCGATAAGCTTCGGGAACTAGCTCGTACATCCTAAGTATGGCACGCTTTACCAGGTCGTAACTTAGGCTGTCCTCTATCGAAAGAGCAGCAACCGCCTCCTGAGCTCTCCCGTGAAGTTTTCACTGCACTAACAGAGCCCAGGCCTCAGCCGGCCACTGCAATGCCGCTGCAATGCGCTCAAACGCACCGAAATATGCGTCCACTTAATTCTCCCGGAAAATCGGCACTAACGAGACATTTTTACCAACATTGAAGGCAGGTGGGTGAGAATTACCTGGAGAGCTTTCTCCGGCACGGCCAAAAGCACCGGATGCGCGCAGCTCGGAGTCTAGCTCCAGCTGACGCACCCGGACTTCCTTCTCGATTTCCAGCACTCTCAGTTCTTTGTCTATTTCTAATTTCCTTAATTCTAATTGAAACCGGTGCTGCTTGTCCTGCTCCCTGTCTTTTGCCTCTAACTGAAGCCGGGCGAGGCGGACTTGGAGTTTACTCCCTCTCTGGGAATCCGTACTGCCAGCAGGGGAGGTTGGACATTTGCGAGGTGGCGTGAGCGGTGCTTTACACGACTCGCCCCCCTCGCTGTCACCACTCTTTTCCTGCGTAAACGTAAACTCTGCCTCCTGCCTCTGACCTAATGGGTCTTCAGCCAACACATCAGACACGGGGAGCTCCGCAATTTACCACAAGACTGAAGTGCCGCGCTATCTCCATTAAATCGTCCTTTTTAAACGGGTCCAGCTGCTCATAGCACGGCCAGACCAAGAACGCCTCTATGTCGAACGATGCCATACCTGAGTGTACCGCCCACACGTTTTACAAGTTTACAGCTACAAAAAAAAATACCTATAACCCCCAGGAATTTATTTAAATATCCCGGACGAGAGCCCCCACGTGTTACGTTCCCTATTGGGCTAGGGGGACCAAAGGGACACGACACGACCAGATTGGAATTGGTATATGTTACCGGTGGTTTATTTGTAACCAAAACAATGAACACAATAATATCCACGAACAGCCTGGACCAACAACGGACCAAACTGTTACGGTTTAACAAAAGGAGAACTCCAAAAGAGAGTTGCACAATATGATACAAAAGAAAGAAAGTACCTCACTTCTAAAGTGGAACAAAACACTAAACAAAATGAGGTGTGGGAACACAGCTGTTGCTGATCAACAGATGCTAATCACCTGGGTCTAAGCAATACTTCCACAAATGCTGATCTACAGGCGCTAAGCTAACCTGGGTCTAAGCTGTGTCACAATGTCAATAATCCTAAATGATGTTCTACAGGAGCTAAGCAACCTGGATCTATGCAATACACACACAAACCCTATACTAAACACAGAACACTATGACACACTGCTAATCAGTGTGCTCGCACAGAAACCCTACTGAACACACTGCTAAGCAGTCTAACGAAGCACAGAATACACACTACTAGGCAGTCTAAGGAATCACAGAAGATGGCAGTATCACAATGAGAGGCTTGAGGCGTCTGTCCCACAATACAGAGCCTCCAGAATGATGTCCATGCCCGGCCTTTGTACTCCTCCCCCGGATGACGTGGCAGAAGCGGGCGGGATTGGATGACGTCCGTCCAATCACCGCGGATGTTGCGAGGACGGGACGGCCAATGACAGCAGAGGAACTGCACAGCTCATTTACATATGCACACACAAACAGAATTAATAGCACAAGGAAAACAGCGGCTGTAACAGATTCGTATTCACAAACACGATTTTCCCCTTTTTTTCGTGTTGCACAGCACGATTTTAAAAGAAATGTATTTCTACTGGTAATGTGTTTCGTGCCTGCAGCACGTCTTTTTCTCCGGTCGGGTCGTGGAAGACCGGAAGCTGTGTGGTTCATAAAAACATGTTCTTACTCAATATCAAGCCACAATTATTGCTTTTATTTTAAATCGTATAATTTCGGACTTTTGTTGCCGTCTGTGAGGACAATAAATGGGGCTCAAAGGCTCAGAATACTGAAATCTGTATTTTTTAAATATTTGTTTCCTTCTAATTTCTTATACTTTTCAAAAATAACACACTGTTATTTACTCACCAATAACACACAATTATCCTTGCTTTTATTTATTGGTTTAATTCCATAATCTCGGGCTTTTTTGGCGTCCGTCAGGAACTAAATTTCAAAATAAAAATAACCGGAAACAGACGTAGGCCTACAAGGGACATTTCGAGCATCATTGCGATTGTCAACATTTCTGAGTTTAGGATGGCCGAAGACACTACAATACCCATAATCCCCAGCTATCGTTTAGGACTACAGTCCCCGTGATTAATCTACAAACTCTGAGATTGGATGTTGGAGTGGCAGTGCGCCAAGGTTACGCCGAGTGTCAAACAGCTGTTTGAAATGGAACGAAACCACGCCAGACTATCCAAAACTGGAATCGAACGCCCCCCCAGAACTACACATGCTGGCTATTGTGTTTCGCAAAATGTTCTATGGGACGTCTCTACTGAACGTTTTCCCCACAATTAGAAGTTGCCAGTATTAAACACATTGGTGTTATGAAATGGGTAAAAATCGCTTGTGTCCATAATGCGCAGCATTCATATATACCCACATGACAGCTCATTGTTACCTTGTAATTCTACTCCACTACAGTTCAGAGGTTAACCTGGTATTTTTACTCCACTACATTTATTTGAGTTACTTTGCAGATTCTGATTAATGATGTGAAATATAAACAACCCTTAAATCAGACTTTAGTTACACCTGAGTAAAATTCAGGTAAGGTGATTGTCAAGTGCCAACAATCAGGAGAGATATTTGATAGTTGGTGCTTGAGAAGACTAAACATGTATCTGCAATTGACATGAATGGAAACGAGTAATAAAGTATATTCATTACTCGTTATTCTCTACTAATAGTTCATTAAAGACTGTATATTATGGCTATTTTGCACATCCCTTTCAAGATTTTAAAGGTTTATTGACATATCATATACACAACTACGGTGTAGTTATGCAATGAATGAAAAACTTGGGTCACAGGTTCCTCAACAGTGCATTACAAGACATCTATCAATATGTGTGTACCTCCACCATTAAACTGTCATATTCTGCACATTTCTTATTCTATCTACATACATAAGAGTATAATTAATGTGTATAATATCAGTTAAAATAAGTGCTTCAACATAGTTAACATTGCAGGAAAGCAATATATTAGACGTTAAGTACTTTGTCAGGCTTAATATTTATCTGTAGATAGATACCCCCAAAGTTGTTTTCTTATTTGAAAGAAGACCTTAATCTGTTATTTAATGTTTAAATACAGGTTAATTCGTTTTTCTGTTTTGCACCTCCTCCTATTAATATATTTGTACATCCTGCACTAAACTGTTTTATTGTAGAGATCACTTATAGTATCTTCTTGATTTGTTATATTCTATATTTCTATCACAGACCTTCTACTTTCCCCTTATGAAAGTATGTACTCTTAATATTTTTTTAATCAAATATAACCCATAAAAACAATAATTCAATACATTACATTGCATTTAGCTGACGCTTTTATCCAAAGCGACTTACAATAAGTACATTCGACCAGGAAGACACAACCTTGAAGAAAACAGAATCATATAAGTACATCAGGTTTCATAGGTTTCAAGTGCTACTCAACTGGCTATAGATAAGCCAGTCCTTTCTTAGTATATAAGTGCTCTGTTAGCAGTTCTTTGTTAGTAATTATATCGCTCGAGGTGGAGTCGAAAGAGATGATTTTTCAGTCTGCGCCGGAAGATGTGCAGGCTTTCTGCTGTCCTGATGTCAATGGGGAGCTGATTCCACCCTTTTGGAGCCAGGATAGCAAACCCACGTGTTTTTGCTGATGGGAACTTGGGTCCCCCTCGCAGCGAGGGTGCAGCGAGTTGTTTGGCTGACGCAGAGCGTAGTGCACGCGCTGGGGTGTACAGTTTAACCATGTCCTGGATGTAGGAAGGGCCAGATCCATTCGCAGCATGGTATGCAAGTACCAGTGTCTTGAAGTGAATTCTAGCAGTTACCGGAAGCCAGTGAAGGGAGCGGAGGAGCGGAGTGGTGTGGGAAAATTTAGGAAGGTTGAAGACCAGACGAGCCGCTGCATTCTGGATGAGCTGCAGAGGTCGGATGGCACATGCAGGTAGACCAGCCAGGAGGGAGTTGCAGTAGTCTAGGCGTGAGATGACGAGAGCCTGGACCAGAAGCTGCGTCGCTTTCTGGGTCAGCTGGGGACGTATCTTCATAATGTTGTAAAGCGTGTATCTGCAGCAACGGGTTGTAGCAGCGATGTTTGCAGTGAAGGACAGGTTGTTATCTAGGATCACACCCAGATTCCTTGCAGTCTGAGTCGGGGAAACAACAGAGGTGCCGATGTTGATAGTCAGGTCAAGAGTGGGACAATCTTTTCCCAGAAGGAAAAGCAGTTCAGTATTGTCAAGGTTGAGCTAGAGGTGATGAGCGGACATCCACTGAGAGATGTCAGCTAGACAAGCAGAGATGTGTGCGACGACCTGGGTCTCTGAGCGGGGAAAGGACAGAATTAATTGGGTGTCGTCAGCGTAGCAGTGGTATGAAAAACCATGCGGGCTAATGACAGATCCGAGCGAGTTTGTGTACAGGGAGAAGAGGAGGGGACCAAGAACAGAGCCCTGAGGGACCCCTGTAGTTAATTGACAAGGGTCGGACTCGGACCCTCTCCAAGTTACCCTGTAGGTACGGTCTTTGAGGTATGAGGTGAGGAGGGAAAGTGCAGAGCCTGAAACTCCAAGTTCTTGGAGAGTGCGAAGGAGGATCTGATGGTTCACCGTGTCGAATGCAGCAGACAGGTCCAAAAGGATGATGACAGAGGAGAGGGATGCTGCTTTGGCAGTGTGCAGTTCCTCAGTGACAGCAATGAGAGCAGTTTCTGTCGAGTGACCTGCCTTGAAACCAGACTGGTGCAGATCCAGAAGGTTGTACTGATGGAGATAACAGGAGAGTTGTTTAAGTGTTTTAGACAGGAACGGGAGTAGAGAGACAGGCCTGTAGTTTATAACATCAGACGGGTTGAGAGTGGGTTTCTTTAGGAGAGGGTTTACTCTTGCCTCCTTGAGACTGTTTGGAAAGTGACCAGAAGTTAGAGAAGTGTTGATGAAATGGGTGAGAAACGGTAGAATATCAGGAGCGATAGTCTGAAGGAGGTTTAAAGGGATAGGGTCCAGAGGACAGGTGGTAGGGCGGGCAGAGGTAATGAGGGTAAGAACCTCACTTGGCGAATAACGTGCTTTAACCACTAGGCGGTGCACACAAGGTACACACAGCCATAATAACTTTGTATTATTAGTGTAGGACACTTATGTCTGTACAACATCTGAAGTTGTGTAGTTGTATTCATGCTTTCACATAATTTTAAGCATATTGCTTAGGGCTGTAGCGATACACTAATCTCACGATACACGATATTCAGCCAACGATACGATATATATCACGATATTCAGCCAACGATACGATTCGATACGATTCGATGTAATTCGATACACTTATATCATTTTCTGAAAGATTTTAAAGGGACAGTGTGATTTTGGTGACATCTTGTGAGTGTTCCATTGACTTGGATTGAATTAATTCAACTGAAAACTGAAAGCATCAATTATACAATATATGGCTCGAACAGAGAGTCTACAGCTTGCAAATGCTGGACAAAATGAATCAAAAGATGTGGTGAGAAAATTAGTTTCATTTTTATTTAAACAGTGCAAACTGTAGCTTACAAGCCTTTGAAACGTAAGTACATAAAGTGCAGTATCACAATGGACAATGGAGAATTAAAAGGTGCAGCAGGTGGCCGAACACGGGGGATTTGAATGGGACTTGTTAGAAATTAAAATCAATGTTTTGATGGCATAAAGTACCATAAACATACCGTCAGTTTAAATGCTGTTTTATACTGAAAAACCAGAAGTTCTTGTGCACAACCAGTTGTTAAGCTTTTATTCTGAAAATCCTTCATCTCCGGTTAGCATTTAGCATGTGGCTAATATACCATTTACTATAGAGGTGAATTTAGTAGCGATATGACACGGAGTGTTGCACACCGAAACCTACTGATTTCAACACTACAACTATAGACGTCGAGATATTATTATTGCTGAATATTAAATGAAGGTACAGTTTATTTGAATACGTTTGTTTACAGACGTGGGTAGCATGAGACAACATTCGGAACTACCGGAAATGATACCAGCCGTGAGGTATTTTTGGAGTATTGATTACAGCGTTTAAAATGTATTAAATTAAAAGTCATGAAAGAGATAAGGAGGAGAAAAGGCGTGTTTAGTTATATATTTAATGTACAATGTCTGAATCCTCTGTAATGCGCAACAACGAACATTGGAGATGTGGAGGGCCGGCCCCCAGCAGCGCCAACCGGCCCACAGAGGATATTTAACAGCTGGAAAGGTGGAGCTCGCTCGCTTCCCTTCGCTCACCGGAGCCAGAACACAGCTTTCTGACTGAACCATCTTCTGCTTGTAACATTACCACGCTTTTTATTAATTAAAGTATACATTTGAACCTTCTCAGAGACTCAATTAGTCTCCTTTTTAAAGCTTCTCTCCTGGACGCGAGGATAACAAACACAGTTATCAGACTTAATGTATCGATACCCGCGGCTGAAATATCGATACTTTCTCGGAAAACTAAATATCGATATATATCGCAGGATCGATTAAATTGCACAGCCCTAATATTGCTATACTATTTCAGACTCAGTATTTACATTCAAAGAAAATCAGTAATATCTTTAAAAAGTACAGGTCCTTTTATACCAGCTGTGCACCGTTATGGTGTAAATATAACCTATCTATGAATTAGATCAAATGTAAAAGTCAGCCGAATTAGTGTTGATACTGCAAGGAGACGTATTGTGTGAAGAGAAATTGAAGATGTTGTTTAATTGTTGATATATTTATGATCCACGTCAAGTATTCAGTTTCGGCGGCATTTCTTCAGTTTTTACAAAGGTCTTCTCATCAGGGCTCTATAAATAAAGAACTACGGCAGATCTGTAATATGTAATGCATCGGAACGGCCGTTATGTGTTGACTTTCAAAGAGAAAACCTTTTTATATCTGCTCTCTACGGTGGCCCTGAGAGGCCAGGGTGCTGCAAATAAAAGAACGCTGCAAATAAAAAGAAACAGAAACGCCGCGCAAATAAAAACGCCGCGATGCAAGCTTGAACCGTTTTAAATCTAGACTACACACACACACACACACACACACACACACCACACACACACACACACACACACACACACACACACAGTATTCTTGCGTGTTTAACTGCCTGAGGCTTGTCTTGCCCTTGTCAGTGGGAATGTCGTGATTATAAGACACACTTGCAATCCATGTTGGGATATTCCTTGTATTAAGCCAGTGTTGAAAGTAGTACTGATTAGTCTTTCCAAATGTTAGTGTTATTTAAAAACTAGTGCAGTGCCCGTTCGGGGCATGGCCGTTCAGAGCTTGTGCCCGTACTAAGCGGACCGATTGTTTGGCTCCCATAATCGCTGCTCGCGTACCCGATCGGAGCGCGTAGATTCGTCAAAAAATAAAGGTTTAGGGAAAATTAATCCCAAAAAATTCTAAATGAAGGATGCACATCATCGTGCAATCCGCAAGCCATATCCGAAAGCTTAGGTCGATCTGACAAACAGTCAGAGAGATATGCGAGCCACACACACCACACAACACACACACACACCACACACACACACACACACACACAACACACACACACACACACACACACACACGTCTTGATTTATAGATAGATAGATGTTCATGCAATTGAAGCGCAAAGCAAACTAATGATACTTTATTTGTTTTGTTGCAGGTCATAATGTATTGTCCTTTTTGTGGACAGCAGCAGCAGGCTTCTAAATCAGCCTTTTGCTGTTCATGTGGCAAGGACATCAAATTCCTGTGTGATGTTGATAAAACAGGCACAGTTTTTTTATTTTTTGAATTAGGCTTAGGAAATGTACACTATATTATGAGTATGGGTGAGAACACTGTATGTCTCTCTGTTCTTTGTCATTGACGATTGATTGGACTCTTATTTCAAGCAGAGGCTACAGGAAAAAACACACTGGAGTTATTTCGGACATTCCGGAGTGTAAAAGAGGAGGAGAGACGAGCAGGTTTTAAGAAAAAAAAAACACCATCAAAAGACAACCTGAAGGTTGTGAAGGTACATTTTTTTTGCTGAGATATACTAATAATTTGCCGACAGTCCATTCTGTCATGTATTTATAGTGTCACTGAACTAGTTGAACATTCGCCTATTTCATTGTTTCTCTGTAGATTTCAGTAGGCCTTATGAGGCTGAAAGATGGTGTACTGAAGACTGTAAGAGGAACAGTACTTCCCCTTTTGATACGACCAGAGTCGGATGCGGACGAATTGCAGAGAGCTGCTGAGCAAAAAATGAAGACCTTCGACAGAAATGTACATGGCGGTCCCTACGTACTGCTCTACCCTGACGGTACAAAGATAACCAATATACCAGGAACAGAAGTACCCTTCACTCTAAACAAGTACAAAGAGGTAGTGGGGAAGGCCTACCAACGTATCACACTGTACATTTGTACAGCTGAAGATTTCTTTACATCTTGTAAGTAATTGTGAAATGAATTGCCAACCAAGAAGAGCTTTTTTAATGTATTTGTTTGTCAAGGAAAGCACTCTGTTGTTCTGAGTAGTCTAAAATCCTCTTATACCTGTTCTTGTATTTCACAGCTCAGGAAACCAGCTCTGAATCCAACTCATCGGATTCAGAGGTGATCATCATGAGTCCAACTTCTGCAGAATTCAATGCAGCTGATACATTAGTGAGTACTACATTTGTTGTATCTTAGATCGCTTATATTGTAAATTCTATCTGGAAGTGAAAATGTTTCTAGATTTCACATAGACGGCATATTTTTACGAAAACATGTCCCAAAATAGCATTTTTAAATTGCGGTAATTGTTGCAGCGTCCTGGCCTACACATATTTTACAAACTTAAGAAAACAACGTGCAGATCGCTGCAAAATCACACCATAATAATTTGTATGTTTTTCACTGAAAGTGATAATGTAAGAAGGATCATTGCCCCTCTCGCAAATCACATACACTATCAGTCAGAATAATATAATTCAATATTTATGTTCAAATGTGTTAAGCTCTAGTTCTGTCAAATTTGAAGTGTCACACTGATATATTGTTTTTTACTTCCAGATATGGGAACCTGCAGATGGAGAGTCAGGCACTGATTCAGCAGCTCCGGTAATTGTGGCTCTTAAACATTGTCTATTGTTCACATTTAGCCTTGTCTGAAAATATTGTCACTCAATTAATGTCTTAAACTACATGAAATAATGTGTCACACTGACCCAGAGATCCACGTTTGTGTACATTAGAATAGTCTTTTCTTTCTAAATCAGCCCTCTGACAGCCATGATTTAAAATACTTCAACTTACCTGTCCTATCCCTGTTATGGTTTGTGATTCAGGTCTTATTTTCTGACTCACAAGAGGGCCCAGGAACATCAGGAGGTGTGCTGGAAACTGCGTGCTATAGGTATTATACTTTCCTTTCTACAATTCAAGTATGTTTTATATGAAAACATCAACAATGTAAACTTGTGTATGTCAATTTCTCAGCAAATATACTCAGCTGTATGCGCCTATTGTGATAGAGGATAAGGATGACTCAGACAGTGTTGAGTGCAGTCATGACATTCCAGAGGATACAAAGTAAGAGAAAAGTTACCCTTACTTCAACTGGTTGTTATTTTTCCTGATCAAAAATGTGTGCTATGGTGTACCATTTAACATGGTCATAATGTATCTGATGACAGGGTGGACCAGCAATCACTTTCTGAGATAACTGCAAACCTGGCCCTAGAGATTGACCATCGAGCTGTCAGCAGATTTAACATCTGTCGCTCGAACATCTGGGATGGAGCAGTCAGAGGATTCAAAAGGGCAACATTCTCAGAAAAGAAAGACATCCTGGTGAAATTCTCTGACGATGAAGGGAGGTTTGAGGAAGGTCTCGATACAGGTGGCCCCAAGAGAGAATTCCTCTCCCTTCTCATGAAAGAGCTGAACAAACGGCCCATATTTGATGGACCTGTGGAGAGCCGCTACCTGGTCTACAATTCAACAGGTTCTGTTTTGTGTATAATGTTTTAAAAGAACCCATATGGACAGCTATCAGAGAGGATGAGTATTATTTAGCAGGGAAGATGATTGCGGTGTCCATTGTGCATGGTGGACCTGGTCCTAATTTTCTGTCAGAGGATCTGGTCAGCTACATCTCAGGGCAGAGCAGTTTCAAGGCATCTGTTGGAGACATTACAGATGAGGAGATAGGGAGAGTCCTACAAGAGGTATGAGAAGGGTGTGACATTCTAGAATAGGTAAAGAGAGAGTTTTGTCCACTTAAACCATTCTTTCAAGATATACTTCTGGCATTACCATTTTTTATAATTACGTGTCATATTTTGAAATGTATGGGACTCTGTTATCTCTTCTTTTAGATTCAGAATTCACCCTCAGTGGAGATCCTTCAGGACTTAATGATACGGAACAGTGCCATGTTGCAGACTGCTGGGTGCTTCAGACATGTCAGGTCATGTGAAGAAAAAAAAACGATTGTAGAGGATTACCTGAAGTGGTACATAATCCACAGGAACAACACTGCAATCGAAAGGTAGGTTTTTGTATTTCATTGTTATTGCTAAAATAATTATGAAAAACGTGTTGCTGTTGTCCCAGTTTCTTGCTTACTTACTTCTACATGATGCACATGTATCTTTGCATGCATCTTTTAATTGTATTTTAGATTCAAGGCTGGACTTGAAAGTTTGCAGTTTCTGACAGCTCTGCAGCAGCATCCGACGGTCCTGACCCCTGCTCTCTGTCATGCCGATGTGAAGCTGTCTGCTGCAGAGATGGAAAATCTGTTCCAGCCTGAATTTAGTCAACAGGGAAGCAACAGAAGGGCTCAGGAAGAGAACGCTATGAGTTACTGGGCAGACTATCTTCTCGATTGTGAAGGTTAGTCAATTTGCTCTTGTCTGATTTGTATACACACAGATTATAAAAAGTTCCGGTGTTGATGTAGATAGTATTTACTGTCAATTGATTCCAATGTTCTCTACTTTTTAGAAAATGACAGCTCAGTGACCTTGGAGGAGGTGTTAATGTTCGCTACAGGTGTGCCATGTGTGCCTCCTGCTGGTATGAGTCCTCTGCCACGCCTTCAGTTCCTATGTTCTACAACGTCAACATTCCCAATGGCAAATACCTGTGCCAACATTTTAAAGCTTCCTCTTTTGGACACTTATGGTGCCTTCAAAGCCAACATGAACTTTGGCATTAATAATTCCCCCGGCTTTGGGTGCATTTAAACAATTAAATAACTTGTGTTAAAGTTAATGTTGCCACACACAGTACACAGTCCATTGTTTTAATGTTGCGGTCTGTCAGACTAAAATGTTGTGACGTAAGAGAGATGTGAGTATTTTTCATGGCAGATTTGTCCTATTTCATATCTAACATGTGAACAACACCACACATTTGTATTGTATTGTTATTGTATTCTCGTTAGGTAGGTAAGGTAGACCGTGGTTAAATCAAGAGTTCAGAACATGTGTTAAGATGTTTTACAAATATTTACATAAACAGTAAATAAAGACTGCAAAAGGCACCTTGTCGTGCAAATGTGCCAATTTTGTTTTGGCCATGTTATCATGTTTTTACATGGACTTTGTGAAAGAGTAAAGCTGAATGACTCTTCATTAAATGGTTTAAAAGTGTTTCATTTTAACGTAAGGACTTGTTTTTCTACGTATAGCATATATGTTACACACTCGCTACAAAGATGACACGGCTGTAGCTGGTTCACAAGATTTTATTCTCAGACCCACTGTGAAAACAGAAATAACAGTAGCATATGTGACTGATGCAATGAATGTTATTGTTGATTCATCAACTTGTACACACAAAAAGTTCTGGGGGTCTGGTGGGGCAATGTGTTCTACACTCCAGACATGTTTTTCATGGAAATGTAATTCTGAACAGCAGCTGTCCAGTTCCCTGGTGGAGCCAACCCACTCCTTCTTTGCAAGTCCACAAAATGTATCTCCAGATTCTCATCACCACACAAATTGTACTGAGATGATGCTTGCATGATGCCATCAAAGTGGTGTAGGGCTTCCCAGGACACTGGAAATCCACACTCCCTTCCGCCAAACCTAAGACCAGTCATACATTGAAACATAATGAGTCAAGTGATTACAAATGGTTCATTTAACCCCCCAAACATGCTAGATAAGCATTATAACTAAGACTCCATTGAGTCAGTTCTTCGTTAATTAATTCCTAAACAAAGAGCTTTGACTTGAGAAGTTAATGTCAGGTTGACAGCAGCTCTTTCAGTCACATATGGTCATTCTACTCACTTTCTAACACAAGGTACTTTTTGGAATTGAGTAAGATAAATCGACAGAATAGCTTTGGACATTTTGTGATTTAGGTTTTGTGTTGGAATCCATTTTTAGTCGTTTAAGACTTGAAATCATTTTTAAATAATGAGTTTTCAGACTAAATGAATCACGTTATTTATCAAGTGACAAACTTGTCATATTGGGCTGATACACCAGATGATATGAAGTCAGATATATTTTAAAGTAATATTACCAAACAATTTCAATACAAACCTGTGAGGCAGGTGGTACATGGCATCAGGTTTGCCTGATGGACACTGAGACAGGCGAACAGGCCGGATGGTGTGGTGGTTCCACAGCTGTCTGTACTCATCGAGGTCTTTTTGTATGATGCCCAAAAACACATATCGCAGCAGACACTTGTGCTCATGGCTCCCATTGAAGAGGTGCCTCTCTCTAAGGTCACTGAAGAGCTCGATCCAGAACTGAGTCCTAATGGTGGAATTCAAAACTTTTGTATTTCATGAAAAAAAAAAAAGACAACGTCAAGTAAAAAGTCACAATATTTCTAGAAATGTTGTACATTTCTTGGCGCGCTCCTAAATTATTTCATTTGGGAGCACATAAACTCCCTTGGGAAAATGTTAGTGTATAGCTCTAATGTAATTTCACAATTTTTTTTCAGCCAGAGTAGAGTTAAAGTATGGGGGCACCGCTGGACGATACACACACACACACACACACACACACACACACACACACACACACACACACACACACACACACACACACACACACACACACACACACACACACACACACACACACACACACACACACACACACACACACACACACACACACACACACACACACACACACACACACACACACACACACACACACACACACACACACACACACACACACACACACACACACACACACACACACACCACACACACACACACACACACACACACACACACACACACACACACACACACACACACACACACACACACACACACACACACACATTCTTGGACCTGACCTTAAAAGGCTATACCTTTGCTTTCTGAAGAAAGACCACCAACTCTCGATGCGCTGGTTTGCAGTTGAGGTACCATACATGTGACTGAGGGCTCCTGCAAAATCATCTGTGTGTTGAGATCGTAATGTGCAGTTAATGGCTGCCATAGTGCCATTTTCAGTTCCACAGTCAGTGCGAAGGCGGGCTGGAAGTAGTCCAAACTCCGATACACACTGCAGGTAATACTGCGCAATGATGCCCGGATCATTGTTAGTGCTGCCACTCCTGAGCCACATAACTTTCCTTGAAAAGCCGTCGATGCAGCCACTGATGGCAATACCAAAGGGTTTAAGTTTATCATATCCATCAGCGTGCCACACTTGGTTTGGTCCTGCTGTGACGTATCCTCTTCGGACAAACCTTCGCCTGGTACGAAGTTGAACACCAGATGGATCCAGTCTGGAAATCATCTGTCTAACATCCTCCCTTTTTACTGTCAGGTGATACTTTTGTTGCAATGTCTGCCACATAGCTCTGTAACCCAACAGCCGACCCGAGCCTCTCAGTTCATGTGCAACAGTTTGGTGTACAGTGCCAATGGGAGTGTAGTCTGTCCTTCTTGTTAAGCCAGCATTCTGTAGCCTCCTCTTTAAGGTCCTCAGACTAAGAAAAATGTTGTGTTTTTTTTCTAGAAAATCAAGTATCACTTCATAAGCGTGTCCCTCCGTGAAGTACTTGTGGATGAGGCCTGCCTCGATTCCTTCATTAGATTCTGTGACTGAAGGGAAAAGACAAGTGTCATTAGGAATGAAACTTAATAACAAAAAACCTATTAAGAAAAAAATGAAAATGTATCAGTAATGAGGAAAATACATGAACTGTTTGATGCATAAGTGTATGTTTTCAGTATGTTCAATGCGTGAACAATTCCAGACATGAGGAGCAACAAATAAGAGAAATAAACAGGCAAAGGACAAAATATTGGGATACTTACATAATTGCTAAGGATAAAAATACATATCAATCTAGAGGTAGCGAACAAAAAGGTACCCTTTTAATGCCTGTATTTGTACATAAACGCATCAGAAGGCTCAACCCTCAGCACATGAAGGAGCACATAATTGGTCAACTTTGGTATTTCACCTGATTTTTTTTACTTGTTGGCATTTTTTTTAATCAGTAGTTCTGAATCATGTTGAAATTGCCATGACTGACAATAATATGTGTATAGCATATATTAAAATGGCAACAAATCATATACAAATAAGACATTATCACTGTACTGGTGACATTCTTGACTTTTAAGGAGGAGCTTACCATCTTCGAGAAAGGGAGCCAAACATTCAATGTTGCTGCCACAGGAGCCGCAAAACCTCCCAAAACACCCACCAGTCCCACAATATGGACAATACATTGCCTGTGGAAAAGGAGCAATGTGAATGTTATTCATTTGCAATGAAGTAACAGCTACTTGGTAAGCTATTGCAGCAGGTAATGTTACCTGCAAACAGCTGACACTAATTTAACAGCAGATATCAGCTACAATCACTTAATATCTGAACCATGCATCCATCTACAATGTCAAAATACATTAAAAAAGAAAGATTTAAAGCCAGCCAAAGGAAGCACGTCTTGGATAGGATAGAGACCCTTCTCTATCTCTACGCAGGATAAGAGACCCTCATTTATCTCTAGACAGGCACATTTAGATGACTACAGGATGTTAGTGAAGATCTATACTTGTAAGTATTCAATATAGGGCTGGGCAACGATTAAAAGTTGTAATCGTGTATCCTGCGATTAACGAGCTAATAACGCGTTAATTTGCCAAGCTCTAATTCAGTAAAAGTTGTTCATTCAGAGCATGTTGAGGAGAGGACCCGAGCTCGTCTGTTGAATAAAGGCATATTCAACTTACTTTGTGTGTCTTAGTCCCGTTCGGCTCAGATCCGTTTGGTTAGAAAACAGCTAACGTTAGCAGATAAAAGTAGCTATGTTCTACTCACATTATACACTACACACATAATCTGCTCCCACACACAAAATAACGTCATTTAAAGTCATAAATACGGCAGCGACAGATATTATCTACATCCTGTGTAACTTTAACATTATAAACTTACCCATGAGATGTTTCCTGGAGATCCCCCAGCCTTCTTCTTCTCTCGCATAAAAAACCGCATGTGCATCAGCAATAATAGTCCCCGGTAATTCACTTCCGTTGTGGCTTTTTTATTTGCATCGCGGCGTTTTTATTTGCGCGGCGTTTCTGTTTGCGCGGCGTTTCTGTTTCTTTTTATTTGCAGCGTTTTTTTTATTTGCAGCGTTCTTTTATTTGCAGCACCCTGGCCTCTCAGGGCCACCATATAAATTAGCATGTTTAACGTCAGAGCAACGTTTTTGACAAACAAGCATTTGATATTTAATTGCAATGCTTTAAATGCTTTTGTCTGCTAAAAGAAACAATATAGACTATGTTTTTCCGTGATTCATATAGACTTCTTGTACTGTTTTATTTGAATTTTTGTATTTTATTATATATGTTGCATCGTTGGAGGAGCTCGGGTCATAAGATTTGCATTGCCATTTCTACACTGCTTATGTGCATATGACAATAAAACCTTTGAATTGAATTGAATTTGATTAAGGCAGACATGGTAACAAACTACATTTGAGGAAATATTTCGGGTTCATTGTTTTTAGCTGAAGGTTGACACTGATATTCCAGAGGAAATGCGAGGTGAGAACATGCAACAGTCTGAAAGCGAGCAGTGACAGCCCGAATGATGAAAGGAGATCCACAGAGAGAGATCAGCAGCTGAGAGCAAACAGACCATTTATTCACATGCAGAAAGAGTTCAGCAGAACACCACGCTCTGTAGTGTTAGTGCTCAATTGGTTTTTGGTTTATCATGGAAAAACATCATAATCTCACGGCAACAGATCCATGATTGTAAAACCTTCACTGTCTAACATGCCCTGTTACTGTAGACTCTGTCATTCCTTCTGAACACTTTTAAATTCTCCCAAATAACCTGATCCTCACCTGCCAGCAAACGTGCTCCATATTCTTCTTAATGAGCCACAAACTGTAGTCCCCTGCCAGATCATTAATATTATGCAGCATTGGCTGTAGTGTGTTGCATTCACCCTGTTTGCACGCCTACTCTTGCTTATTGCCTCCCTGCATTTCTGCAAATATGTCAGCATAAGAATGTCACAATTATTACAAGATATTAAAGAGCTCATGGGTATTCCTAGATTTGTGTCAAAATAATTGCATGGTCCTCTATTTATTTCGAAAGGCCTTAGAAAGAACATGATTTTCAGCAATGCAGAAGTCTGGTGGCGCAGTGATTACCTTAAAATATGTCAAGGCCTAACTTCAATTATAAGAGTCTAATCAAAGGTAAAGACCATTATGCGTTTAAAAAGACATTATATAACACATTGACTGATGTTGGCAAGTTATATTGAAGAAAACCAAGACTCAATAATGAGAAGAACATCAGTTTTGATAGTTGATCTTGTTTGCGTTTTACACAATGGTTTCCAGACTGCAGAGGGCCATTTTGGTACAAATGTTGTAAGAGCTGTTTGGCTGCAGAGCTTTAATTCCAGCATGCAGATACTTGTGTTGCATTGATTTGTGTGATATCCTGCACCTCGGCCACTGGGGTTTTGTTTTTTGTGAGATGGTTGGCTCATTATCTCTCTCCAAAATGGGTCATCCTGTTTTGTAACGATCACATCCAATTGCAAGGTTCTTATATTCATATGTGAATGCACATCAAATTAATCAACACATATTGAAGAGTTTAACTATGTGCAAAAACTCAAAGACTCACCATGATTGCAGTGTCAGTACAGCACCTCCAGACTTTAATGCTCCTGATACAAAATCATTTTGCTTTGAAAATAGTTTTAGCTCGGCAAGAAAATATTAAACATTGCTTGAAATCTATCAGATCAAGAGAATGACTTATGAATAAATTGAGTATCCAGTCATGATTGTCACGGTTTTAGTTTTGTCTGTCTTATCATGGTTTTATTTTGCAATTCTGTTCTTCCTGTGTCTTGTCTTCCTTCCTGTGTTTTCCCTCCTGTGTCTGATTGCCTCATTGTGTTCACCTGTTGCCCTTGTGTTTCTGCCTCCCCTGCCCAGCTGTGTCTTGTCCTGTGATTACCCTTCTGTGTATTTAGTCTTGTCTTCCCCCAGTGCTCCATGTTTGTCCCTGAAGTTGGTTTTCCTGGATTCCTTACTCGTGCTTTGGTAATGTTAAGTTTGTTCCTTGTTTTCTTTTGTCATCGGCTTTTTGTGAAATAGAGCTCGCTTTTTGTTACCCTTTGAAACCTGCTTCTCCCTTTTTTAAACTGCATTTGGGTCCTACCTTTTCCCGAATCATGACAATGATGCTACCGCACTCTTCCCCGGTGGCCTGATTATCCATGGGTAAAACTGATCTGAGTAAACACTCAAACTAAATCTGCCAGCTGCTGTTTTTGGGAACTAACAACACATGTCATCTCCAAACATGATTCCATACAAACAAGATTTATTAATAGGACCATTGACAGAAGAACTTTTTGTATCCGATTAGACTTGAACACAAATCACCAACAGATGGCAGCTGGCTCTAGGAGGAGCTGCTGCAAGGCCTCTGAGCTTCTTCAGCCTGAGAGGAACTATAATTGGCCATGCTCCTCCACTGTGCTAAGGTAATATATTTGATTTGTCAGATAACAAATTACTCCCTGCACAAGCTTTTAATCTAAACTGAATCTGTTCTTTTATCATTAATTTGATAAAAGTTTTTTAGGGGGGGTGGCAGGTAACTGTTTTGACGAAAACAAACTCTGCTCACCATGTAAAGTTGTTTACAATAAGGTAACATAAATCACTTGACTTAAAGGAAGCCATGCGTTCTTGCTGGCTCAAATTACCTGGAATATCTTCTGACTGAGGGAGGAAATTTGTGCAAAAATGAGAAAACATGCAGATCCAAACCTCGGACATTGTTGCTGTAATGCAAAAATAAATGGTAACCAATCATTCACCACGAGTTCCAAGTCAATATGGGAAAAACCAAGTACAGGAAGAAGAAATAAGATGGGTCAAGAAAACTGAATGTGTTGTTGATTAAGACTTTTGGAGACAAAAATAGTTGGTTATCCATGTTTTAACTTGCAATCAGTGTGCGTTGGATGCTTTTCAGACTGCCAAGGACTTCCACGATAACTAAGCTGGACAGCCATAGTTTTTTGGAAAAGGGACTTGTCTTTTCAAATAGGCTTTAGCTAAGATAGAAGACTTAATTAGAAAACAGTGAGGATCACCTGTCATATAAAAGTGGTGATAGGATTTTAAAAGTGGAACAAAATTACATAAGGAAAGAAAATTGAAAGCTGACACCCACAATGCGCTGTGACGTTTATATAGCTCGGGTCAGGTTGTCTGATTTGAACACACAGCGAGGCTTCCTTGCTGTGACTTTGTAATGAAAGTCCTCACAGTTTGACATGCCACAGGGTGCTACAGCTTGTTATCTGTGTTTGTGGAAGACAGAGTTTCCACAAAGCCTGCATGTGAACCCAGGTGTACAGTTAGTTAATAAGCATGTGTTTACTTTGTTAAAACATGAACACTTGGGTGGATAATTAAATAGCACTCCCATTGAGTTGATACATTGTGTGAGGCAGATTCAATATATAATTCTTGTGGACAATATTTATTTCCAATTATTTTCACCAATCAGATACCTGTGGCAAATTGACCACAATAACCACATTCACATTCACTGGATGTAATATCCACGCGGTAACATGCTGAGAAATGGCCTGCTTTAAATTAGGTTTAACCATTATGTGTTGCATACAAAGATATGTCTACTTGGATGATGTTGTGAAGCATACCACATTATGATTTAACTGCAGGAATGTAATTGCTGCTGAGGAGTGCGCATACAGGATTTGAAACATTTAAATCGATTGGCATATTATGCTTCTAATTAGGAATTTTTTTTGTTTGCATATACCTTTGAGACAACTAGCAGAAGCTCTACCGCAGTGTGAAATTAAGCTCAAAGTCTCGGACACAAAGGATTCCTTTCAGCGAGGTCTCTCCATCTACTCCTATCCCCGCTGTGCCAGTACAAAGGGGAGCGGCACTGCTTGTTTAGAACACAATTTATTCTTATAAGCGTAATTACATTTAAGATGAAAGCGATGAAGAATGAACGGCAACAAACAATGAACTGCTATTCATATTGTCTGTAATTGTACAGTTTTTTTTACCATGCCTCTACAGCCCAGCTTCAAGACCTTAAGCCAAAGTAGCTGGTGATGGTTACTGATTAAAAATACAGGACACATTGTCGCTGCCCTTGAAGAGTTTAATCAAGCAGAGTTTTGACACAGCTGCTAATTAGGTTCACCTCATTAAGGTCCTAAAACACCAAGCAAACGGTTATGATTTAAAATGTAGAGACAGATCAGCGGAGTAGAGACACCAGGTAAAAAGCCCCGATGCGCCTGTAAATACACACAATCCCAAAATACACACATGTTGAGCAACTTACTAGCTACAGTAGCTTGAAAATGCATTATTCATACCATGATTTTACGAGTTTGAATTACCGATGGTGGTGAATGCTTTTATTGTGCAGTTACCAAGAAGCTTATCCTGTATTAATGTCATTTTTTTAAATTGACAATTACTTAATAATAATTCCTTACATTTATTATAGCGCTTTTTCAATGAATCAAAGTGCTTTACATTTACACACATTACACATATATCATACATGCAATGGTCAGATACTGTGGACAATACCCACAGGAGCAAGTTCAGGTAAAGTGTCTTGCCCAAGGACACACCGGCTTTACAGACGCAGCAGCGGCGGGTTTCACCCCTTGATCTGATGATCATTGCACAGCGCACTGCGCCACACCGTCCATCTTCACGCCTCGAGGTCAACGAGGCGCTTTTACAAGTACACATTGGTATTATACATGTACTGTGGACATTACCCACAGGAGCAAATCCGGGTGAAGTGTCTTGCCCAAGGACACAACGGCCTGACGCAGTGGCGGCAGGAGCAGGTTTCGAACTGGAGTTCCCCAGCACTCCCCCTTGATCAGCTACTTTTATTCCAATTACTTTTGACAAATAAAGCAAAATGTTAATTTGGTAGAATAAAAAAATACTAAATAACAGTTATTTTCAATTATTTATTTGTCAGAAAATTATAGAGCTGTCCAAACATTTTTATTTGTTACGTGTACTCATATTTATTCAAATGATTGTGTCCCAAACAATCTGTAGTGTCTGCATTATACTATTTATATGAATACCTGCTTTATAGTGTATTACATTTATATACTACTGCATGTAGTGTTTACACACACACACATACTGTTGATACTGTATAGCGTTTTTTTAACTAATTAATTTATTAAATATAATAATCCTGACTATAACGGGTATGAGGTTTTTTTCTGTCTTTTTATTTGTGCGCATTGGTGTCCCACATTTTCCGTTCCCTTTGCAAAATCTAGGATTTACAAAAATAGAAATTCTCAAACTCAATTTAATTAAGGATCTGTCAAAAACAATTCTAACAATACTTAGTCTGCTTTAATACTGATGTACAGCCCAATGCCTCAATTTATAATAGGCTCAAATAAGGGATTAGAGCATGGAGACAAAGACTGGCAGACACAGGCACCTATCTCATTTTACCCATGTTCTTATGATTCATTTCCAATTAGTCAGAGTGCCTGTTTATCCTCATATAACTTTCTCTTCATGGAATTAACTGAGATGAAGTTTCCAATTAAATATGTCTGAGGTTAAATCAATTTCTGGCAGTGAGTGAGACGGAATCAATACATTAATTTAACCAGGTGACAAAGACCACAGACATTTTCAAAACACATTCCCTTATCCAAACACACAATTCCTCTTTACAAAATTAGAAGTAGAAGAGAATAGGTTTCAAGCATGACCATGCTTCCTCCATTCAGGTGCAATAAAACACATGACTGTCTGGATGTGGCTGTGGGTCAACCCAGTCTCACGGCATTTCGTGTTCACCAACACGATTTTTAATCTATTGATTCGTGTTCACCAACACGATTTGCCCCTTTTTTTCGTGTTGCACAGCACGATTTTAAAAGCAATGTATTTCTACTGCCTGCAGCACATCTTTTTCTCCGGTCGGGTCGTGGGAGACCGGAAGCTGTGTGGTTCATAAAAACATGTTCTTACTCAATATCAAGCCACAATTATTGCTTTTATTTTAAATCGTATCATTTCGGACTTTTGTTGCCATCTGTAAGGAAAATAAATGGGGCTCAGACAATAAATGGGGCTCAGAGCCTCAGAATACGGAAATCTGTATTTTTAAATATTTTTTTCCTTCTAATTCGTTATTCTTTTCAAAATAACACACTGTTATTTACTCACCAATAACACACAATTATCCTTGCTTTTATTTATTGGTTTAATTCCATAATCTCTGGCTTTTTTGGCGTCCGTCAGGAACTGAATTTCAAAATAAAAATAACCGGAAACAGACGTAGGCCTATAAGGGACATTTCGAGCATCATTGCGATTGTCAATATTTCTGAGTTTAGGATGGCCGAAGACACTACACTACCCATAATCCCCAGCTATCGTTTAGGACTACAGTCCCCGTAAGGTTACGCAGAGCGTCAAACAGCTGTGTGAAATGGAACGAAACCACGCCAGACTATCCAAAACTGGAATCGAACGCCCCCCCAGAACTACACATGCTGGCTATTGTGTTTTGCAAAATGTTCTATGGGACGTCTCTACTGAACGTTTTCGTTTTTCCCACAATTAGAAGTTGCCAGTATTAAACACATTGGTGTTATCAAATGTAAAACATCCATCCATCCATCCATCTTCTCCCGCTTATCCGTGGTCGGGTCGCGGGGGTAGCAGTTCCAGCAGAGAGCCCCAAACTTTCTTTTCCCTGGCGACATCAACCAGCTCTGACTGGGGGATCCCAAGGTGCTCCCAGGCCAGCGAAGAGATATAATCCCTCCACCTGGTCGTAGGTCTACCCCTTGGTCTCTTCCCAGCTGGACGTGCCTGGAACACCTCCCTAGGGAGGCGCCCAGGTGGCATCCTAACTAGGTGCCCGAACCACCTCAACTGGCTTCTTTCGACGCGAAGGAGGAGCGGCTCAACTCTGAGTCCCTCCCTGATGACCGAACTTCTCACCTTATCTCTAAGGGAGACACCAGCCACCCGGCGGAGGAAACCCATCTCGGCCGCTTGTATCCGCGATCTCGTTCTTTCGGTCATGACCCACCCTTCATGACCATAGGCGAGGGTAGGAACGAAAATGGCCCGGTAGACAGAGAGCTTTGCCTTCCGGCTCAGCTCCCTTTTCGTCACAACGGTGCGGTAAAGCGACTGCAATACCGCTCCCGCTGCTCCGATTCTCCGGCCCATCTCACGCTCCATTGATCCCTCACTCGAGAACAAGACCCCGAGATACTTGAACTCCTTCACTTGGGGTAAGGACTCATTCCCTACTTGGAGTGGACAGTCCATCGGTTTCCTGCTGAGAACCATGGCCTCAGATTTGGAGGTGCTGATCCTCATCCCAGCCGCTTCACACTCGGTTGCGAACCGATCCAGTGAGTGCTGAAGGTCGCAGACCGATGAAGCCATCAGAACCACATCATCTGCAAAAAGCAGTGGTGCAATCCTTAGTCCACCGAACTGCAGACCCCCCCCCCCCCACGAATGTGGGGGGGGGGGGGTCATATTATTAATGATATGTAAAACATATCATTAATAAATGATATGTAAAACATATCATTAATAAATGGGTGAAAATCGCTTGTGTCCATAATGCGCAGCATTAATATATACCCACATGACAGCTCATTGTTACTTTGTAATTCTACTCCATGACAATTCAGAGGTTAACCTGGTATTTTTACTCCACTGCATTTATTTGAGTTACTTTGCAGATTCTGATTAATTATGTGAAATATAAACAACCCTTAAATCAGACTTTAGTTACACCTAAGTAAAATTCAGGTAAGGTGATTGTCAAGTGCCAACAATCAGGAGAGATATTTGATAGTTGGTGCTTGAGAAGACTAAACATGTATCTGCAATTGACATGAATGGAAACGAGTAATAAAGTATATTCATTACTCGTTATTCTCTACTAATAGTTAATTAAAGACTGTACAGTATATTATGGCTATTTTGCACATCCCTTTCAAGATTTTCAAAGGTTTATTGACATATCATATACACAACTACGGTGTAGTTATGCAATGAATGAAACACTTGGGTCACATGTTCCTCAACAGTGCATTACAAGACATCTATCAATATGTGTGTACCTCCACCATTAAACATATTCATATTCTGCACATTTCTTATTCTATCTACATACATAAGAGTATAATTCATCAGTTAAAATAAGTGCTTCAACATAGTTAACATTGCAGGAAAGCAATATATAAATCAATCAATCAATCAATGTTTATTTATATAGCCCAATATCACAAATGTTACATTTGTCTCAGTGGTCTTCACAGTGTGTACAGAATATCAGTATGACAATACGACACCCTCTGTCCTTAGACCCTCACATCGTACAAGGAAAAACTTCCGAAGAAAACCCAGTTTAAAGGGAAAAATGGGAGAAACCTCAGGGAGAGCAACAGAGGAGGGATCCCTCTCCCAGGACGGACAGACGTGCAATAGATGCCGTGTGTAAATTGAAAAGATAATACATTTGCAACATAGGTAGTCCAAATGTTTGGAAATGCATGTGTGTATAATAGGAAGATGAATCCATGAGGATATCCATCCAGGACCGATGATCCAGGACCGCAGCCACGACTCGCGATCCAGGGCTCGCGATCCAGGGCTCGCGATCCAGGACATAGGACCGCAGGATCATCCATGACTCAGGATCCCGGCGTATATAGACACCAAAAAGAAAGACATTTGGGGAAGCTGGGTTAATCGGAACATGAGAGTACACAGGTATAGACAGAGAGAAGGAAGAAGTAAGATGTCCCCCGACAAACTAAGCCTATATCAGCAAAACTAAGGGCTGAATCTAATCAGCCCTAACTATAAGCTTTATCAAAAAGGAAGGTCTTAAGCGCACTCTTCAAAATGGATAGGGTGTCTGCCGCCCGAACACAAACTGGAAGCTGATTCCACAAATGTGGAGCTTGATAAGAAAAGGCTCTGGCTCCCATTGTACTTTTAGAGATTCTAGGAACAACCAACAACCCTGCATTCTTGGAACGCAATGCCCTAGTAGGACAGTAGGGTATAATGAGTTATTTAAGGTAAGATGGCGCCTGCCCATTAAGGGCTTTGTAGGCGAGAAGAAGAATTTTAAATTCTATCCTGTGTTCTATAGGGAGCCAGTGTAAGGCAGCCAGAACAGGAGTAATGTGGTCCCTTTTCCTAACTCTGGTTAGTACACGAGCTGCAGCATTTTGAATCAGCTGAAGCGACTTGACTGACTTCTTGGTACTCCCTGATAATAAAGAGTTACAATAATCCAGCCTAGAAGTAACAAATGCATGGACTAGTTTCTCTGCATTGTATTGAGGCAAGATATGCCTGATTTTTGCAATGTTACGTAGATGGAAATAGGCGGTCGTTGAAATTGATTTTATGTGGGCATTAAAGGATAAATCCTGATCAAATATAACACCAAGATTCCTTACAGTCTCACTGGAGGCCAAATTAATGCCATCCATAGTTAGTATATCTTTAGATAATTTGTTTCGTAGATTCTTCGGGCCAAGTACAATAACTTCAGTTTTGGTCGTGTTTAACATCAAAAAGTTTAAGGTCATCCACGTTTTTAAGTCCTTAAGGCAGTCTTGAATTTTATTTAGATGATTAATTTCATCAGGCTTGATTGATAAATATAGTTGAGTATCATCCGCATAACAATGAAAGTTTACAGAATGATTCCTTATAATATTGCCTAACGGAAGCATATATAATGTGAACAAAATAGGTCCGAGCACTGAGCCCTGTGGCACTCCATGGCTAACTTTGGTTTGCGTGGAAGATTCATCGTTAACACGTACAAACTGAGAGTGTTCAGATAGATAGGACCTAAACCAGCCTAAAGCAGTTCCCTGTATGCCAACTAAGTGCTCTAGTCTTTGCAATAGGATATCATGGTCGATAGTATCAAATGCAGCACTGAGATCGAGCAAAACAAGAATAGAGACAAGCCCCTTGTCTGAGGCTATTAGAATGTCATTTGTGACTTTAACCAGAGCTGTCTCTGTGCTATGATGTGTTCTAAAGCCAGACTGAAAATCTTCAAATAAATCATTGTTTTTTAAGTAATCACACAACTGTTTTGCGACCACTTTCTCAATAATTTTTGAGAGGAACGGAAGATTAGAAATAGGTCTATAGTTGGCTAAAACCTCTGGATCGAGGTTGTGCTTTTTAAGAAGCGGTTTTATCACTGCTACTTTGAATGATTGTGGAACATAGCCTGATAATAAAGACATATTCATAATATTTAATAAAGAAGTGCTAATTAATGGAAAAACTTCCTTCAACAGCTTAGTTGGAATTGGGTCTAACATGCACGTTGATGGTTTAGAAGAGAGAATCATTGAATGTAATTGTTCAAGGTTTATGGCTGAAAAGTATTCTAGTTTACTATCTAGTGTAATATTAGAACTTACGTTTCCGGGAGCTGTTGATAACACTATACTGGTCAAAGGCAAAAGGTCATTAATTTTGTTTCTAAGAGTAACAATTTTATCGTTAAAAAAGCACATAAAATCATTACTACTGAGTGCTATGGGAATATAAGGCTCAATCGAGCTGTGGCTCTCTGTCAGCCTGGCTACAGTGCTGAAAAGAAATCTTGCATTATTATTATTCTCATCTATTAATGAAGAGTAGTAGGCTGCTCTCGCTTTACGCAGTGCTTTCTTTATATTCATTGAGAGTAATATGCCAAATTAAACGAGATTCTTCAAGTTTAGTGGAACGCTATATCCTTTCAAGTTGTCTAGACTTTTGCTTTATTTTGCGGGTTTCGGCATTATGCCATGGAGCTAATCTATGTTGTTTTATTTTCTTCTTTTTCAAAGGAGCAACAGAGTCTAATTTTATTCGCAGCGCATCTGTAGCACTATCAACAACATGATCAATTTGGGGTGGTGTACATTTTGTATAAGTTTCCTCCCCGACATGCAGACATGCTATCGAGTTAAGTATTGGTGGAATCTCTTCCTTACATGTGGCTATAGCACTAACAGATAGGTTTCTGCTGCAAGAGCTTTTGACTAATTCTTTGTAGTCTCGTAATAGTACTTCAAAAGTTACTAAGAAATGGTCGGATAAAGCAGGATTATGCGGTTCGACTAATAGTTGCTCAATTTCAATACCATAAGTCAGAACAAGGTCGAGAGTGTGATTATAGCAGTGGGTTGGTTTATTTACACTCTGACAGAAACCAACAGAATCTAATATAGAGTTAAATGCAACAGTAAGGCTATTTGTATCATCGTCAACATGAATATTAAAGTCACCTACGATAATTACTTTATCTGTTTTAAGAACCAAAGTTGATAAAAACTCAGAGAATTCTGATAAGAATTCTGAATAAGGACCTGGTGCACGATACACTGTAACAAATAAGATTGGTTGCAAAGTTTTCCAGGTCGGATGCGTAAGACTAAAAACGAGGCTTTTAAAGGAGGTATCATTTAATTTTGGTTTAGTATTGATAAGTAAACTTGAGTCAAAGATTGCTGCAACTCCACCTCCTCGGCCCGTGCTTCGAGCAATATGAGTGTTGATATGGCTGGGTGGAGTGGCCTCATTTATGCTGACATATTCTTCATGTATCAACCAAGTTTCAGTGAGACAGCATATATCAATATTATAATCTGATATTAAATCATTTACCAATATTGCTTTAGATGCTAGAGATCTTATGTTTAAGAGACCACATTTAATCTTCCTGTTTTGTTGCACTGTAGTAGTTGTTACATTTACTTTTATTAGGTTATTATGTATGACACCTCTATTAGGTTTTACCTTAAATTGTCCTTGGACAATATATTATATATATTAGAGAAAAGTACTTTGTCAGGCTTAATATTTATCTGTAGATAGATACCCCCAAAGTGTTTTTTCTTATTTAAAAGAAGACCTTAATCTGTTATTTAATGTTTAAATAAAGGTTAATTCGTTGTTCTGTTTTGCACCTCCTCCTATTAATATCTTTGTACATCCTGCACTAAACTGTTTTATTGTAGAGATCACTTATAGTATCTTCTTGATTTTTTATATTCTATATTTCTATCACAGACCTTCTACTTTCCCCCTATGAAAGTATGTACTCTTCATATTTTTATTCAAATATTCAAATAATATTTGATGAAAAAAATATTAAGAGTACATTATTGTTTTTATGTATTATATATTATAACACATAAAAACAATAATTCAATAACGTGCTTTAACCACTAGGCGGTGCACACAAGGTACACACAGCCATAATAACTTTGTATTATTAGTGTAGGACACGTTTTATTCATGTTTTCACATAATTTTACAGCATATTGCTATACTATTTCAGACTCAGTATTTACATTCTTACATTCAAAGAAAATCAGTAATATCTTTAAAAACTACAGTCCTTTTATATCAGCTGTGCACCGTTATGGTGTAAATATAACCTATCTGTGAATTAGATCAAATGTAAAAGTCAGCCGAATTAGTGTTGATACTGCAAGGAGACGTATTGTGTGAAGAGAAATTGAAGATGTTGTTTAATTGTTGAATATATTTATGATCCACGTCAAGTATTCAGTTTCGGCGGCATTTTCTCAGTTTTTCCAAAGGTCTTCTCATCAGGGCTCTATAAATAAAGAACTACGGCAGATCTGTAATATACAATGCAGCCGAACCGTGTATTACAATGCCGTTATGTGATGACTTTCAAAGAGAAAAGCAAGAACACTCGGAATTAAGTATTATTTTATTCTTTTAAAATGTTTTCCGGATTTCATATCATATAAACACCAAATCCCAGCATGCATTGCGGCTAAAACATCCAATAAGCGAGCTTAAAACCATAGCTGAGGATCTTGGGTAATCACTCGAAATGCCTACGTCTGTTTCCGGTTATTTTTATTTTGAAGTTCAGTTCCTGACGGACGCCAAAGAAGCCCGAGATTATGGAATTAAACCAATAAATAAAAGCAAGGATAATTGAGTGTTATTGGTGAGTAAATAAGAGTGTGTTATTTTGAAAAGAATAACAAATTAGAAGGAAAAAAATATTTAAAAATACAGATTTCAGTATCCTGAGGCTCTGAGCCCCATTTATTTTCCTCACAGACGGCAACAAAAGTCCGAAATTATACGATATCAAATAAAAGCAATAACTGTGACTTGATATTGAGTAAGAACATGTTTTTATGAACCACACAGCTTCCGGTCTTCCTCGACCCGACCGGAGAAAAAGACGTGTTTAACGTGTTTAATGTTTCCTACAAAAAGAATGTATTTCTACAGGCAGTAGAAATACATTGCTTTTAAAATCGTGTTGTGCAACACGAAAAAAAGGGGCAAATCGTGTTGGTGAACACGAATCAATAGATTAAAAATCGTGTTGGTGAACACGAAATGCCGTGAGACTGGGTTGTGTGGGTATCTACTATCAGGAGGCACAGCAAAAACTGTAGTTTGACATTTAAACGTTTAAAATCTGGTGTGCAGATATCAGGCACTCACCTTTTCTCTGCAGCCTCACATTATCTGAGGGACACGGTAATATTCCACATTACAATCAGTTCAAATTCAATATAAGTCACTTATATTTCCTGGTTTCCCAGCAATCTCATATCCCATTACCTCCATGCACTTCATGCTGCTTAATCCTGACACCAGGCCTTGAATTGACCGCTATGCTCTTTTAGACTTCTAAAATAGTTTCCTTGGCTTTTGCTGTTACATAATGAATTGCCTGAAGTTTGATTTGACTGTGGCTTTCTCGCTTTGATGAGAGGTTCCAAATCAAAGGGAGCAGTGAAATATAAATTGCAAGAATAGCAGTGACTCATGCACAACAACAAAAACATTTGAACTTTTTGGCATAACTAGAGAGGAATCAGGAATCCCCTCAACACAAGTTACACTCAGTCACCAACATTTAGATTAAGCACATTCTCAGGTTCATATTTTTATTTTGTGCCTCTTTTCACCCTCTGTCTGCTCTGATTGGTCAACTGCTTAGCCAAACAGATCATTGCAGCATCCCATAATCCCCTCTGTTTCAGCCCTGTTTCAAAAGTGCTGATTCTCTGTCTGTTACTTTAGATGAAAATAAGGAGCCACTCCCCACGCCCCTCTGAGAGATATGTGGTTAAAAAGAACACAATGGTGCTCTAGGAGGAGATATTCAGGTGATCGGGGGGGGGGGTTACCTTGGTTGGTTATTGGCTAATGGTTACACAAGCCAACAAATCGTTATGACATCATAAAGTGGCCAAAATCTGATCAGCTCATTATCAGACGGGTTTTTATATAAATGGATCAGAACAAAAAGTGGGGGAATATTTTTTCCTGAAATGTTCAGAATCTCTTTACACATGTTGATGTATAAAAGACATGAACAAGTGGATTTTGCATAATGGGTGACCTTTAACACACTACAGGGAAGGGAAAACCTCAAAAAGCATAATAGAGCCTCTTTAAGGTCCTTTTAGATGTCATATCTATAAGACGGTAGAGGGTCTATACCTTGGCTTCATTGTATTTTTAGAAACATCTTTTTTTGTTGATGTAGTTGAGGACTTGTTAGCAGTTATCTCTTTTTTCACACTTGAATTCACAGAAGGAAAGGGAGAGAGGAGCATGAAATGAGACTTGGAATAGGTGTTGTATTGCTTCCCGAACTGCAGATAATCAACCCTGGAAGCATACCAAGGAAGGTTATTCAAACCAATATATTTCTGATCCGACTGCTCAGCATGGGCATGCTTGATGCTATTGCTGGCAATGAAATCTAAAAACCTCTCTATGATCAGGCAGCGGGGGAACAATGGTCGACTGTGCTGGTGTGAGAACTGCAGCCTGAGGCACGGCCGGCCCTAGACTTTTGGGGGCCCTAAGCGAGCTTTGGCTTAGGGGCCACCCTCACTCTAGCGCATTCTCACTACACACAACACGGAACCAACTTTTGTCTTATGATGTTAGCATAAGCACACATATTGTATAAATAAGCATGTAAACACAGTGGACCCAACATCCATATATTTCAGTGCTAGGTTGATGCTTAGCTAAGCTAACTATGAAACACTTTAACGGGTGGGACGGGTGGCGCAGTGGTCTGTGCATCCGATCATCAGATCAAGGGGGAGTGCTGGGGAACTCCAGTTCAAAACCCGCTCCTGCTGCCACTGCGTCAGGCCGGTGTGTCCTTGGGCAAGACACTTCACCCGGATTTGCTCCTGTGGGTATTGTCCACAGTACATGTATAATACCAATGTATACTTGTAAAAGCGCCTCGATGACCTCGAGGTGTGAAGATGGACGGTGTGGCGCAGTGTGCTGTGCAATGATCATCAGATCAAGGGGTGAAACCCGCCGCTGCTGCGTCTGTAAAGCCGGTGTGTCCTTGGGCAAGACACTTCACCTGAACTTGCTCCTGTGGGTATTGTCCACAGTTTCTGACCATTGCATGTATGTAATGTGTGTATATGTAAAGCGCTTTGAGTCATTGTAAAAGCGCTATAATAAATGTAAGGAATTATTATTATTATTTGGGGGCCACCCTCACTCTAGCGCGTTCTCACTACACACAACACGGAACCAACTTTTGTCTTATGATGTTAGCATAAGCACACATATTGTATAAATAAGCATGTAAACACAGTGGACCCAACATCCATATATTTCAGTGCTAGGTTGATGCTTAGCTAAGTTAACTATGAAACACTTTAACTGACAGGACTCCGGATCAACTGTGTACTGTAAGGTAGCTTCTAGCTTCATGTCGAACAGTAAGTCAACATTTCCCAGAGAGCTTTCTTTTAAATCACCAGGTAACGCTAAAAAACATTACATTTAGATTATATGACAAAGTGTTTATTTAATATATCTGGCTAGCTATAGCTACTTACTAACGGTTTAGCTTACCCCCGCGATTCAAAGTAACGTCAACGTAGCTGTAATTTATGCTTTGCTTACATGTTCGCATAACTTGGAAGTTTACTGACATTTACATACCTTGTTTACCTGGCGGAAGTGGTGGCTCTGGGTTTGTTGTGTGAGCCACCAATTGAGAATTGTCGTATTTTTTAAGAAAATGTTTTCTTTTGTCCATCTTCAAAAACTCTGAGTCCGACTGACAGTTTATTTTAAACATTGTCACAGCTCACAGGATAGGTACCTGTCAGCCAATAAGACAGATGTTTATGTCCATTCAACTCTCTGGTTGGTCTGGTGTCTTGCCTCTGTTGCATTCACTGAACACGGGAAATTACAATCCTGCCGTCCTCTCTTGTGTCATGATGAGGTTCAGGTAAAGCACGGTTAATGTATTATATTATTGACTCAATAATATAATACATGACTTTGAGAGTAGGCAATCTAGGCATATTAACACAATTAATTAAACATGCTTAAATATTGCATTGTATAATGTGAGTCTTTGAGTTAACCCTGTGAAATTGATAATGTTGCATTTCAAAGGCTGGCAAAATAAATCTAACTGATCCTTCATTGTATAATCAAAAAGAAAATTAGCTTTGAAGCAAATTTAACATACATGGATTTGTGTTCATACCAAATGAGTCATAGCGGAACTTGTTTAGAGGTGAAAACAAAAGCAAATGGTGAAATAATTACCCTAACTATCCATTGTAAAAACATCCATCACAAACTTCATTGTTCAATTTATCTGTGGAATGTGGTATATCTACTGATTTGTGTGAGTGGAATTGACCAAAACCACAAAAATAAGTTGGAATGAAGGGACATTTTCTGAAAAAATGGTCTGGAAATAATTCAATGTGACTTAGAAAAGCCCTCAACCTTAACCTTGAAGGCAAGAGCATTACAGGTGGCTGTGGATTTGCTCCCTCTATAATGATGACATACGGTGGTATGTGGTCATCCAGGGACCAAATTTAGCGGGTAATTGCTGTCAGAGGGGCTGCTACTTATTGCTTGGGGAGACAGAGTCTAGCGCTAAGTTCGTTTTGGTAGCAATGTGGCTGATTCATTTGCAAGGACACATTTGAAGAGGATCCTTTTAGATGTCCATATGGGACCAGAAACATATTTATGCAGATGTGATGTTAAGAGCGTGTGTCTCCCTTGTTAGCTGTAATTCCTTAAAATGTACTCGAGTGTGACGGCCATGTAAAGGTGGATGGCATGTGGAGTAAAGCGTGAACATTTCGGTTGTGCGTGGGATATATGGATTACTCTCCAGCTGTTTGGAAAGTGAGACGTATGAGAAGCAGACTGTTTTAATGAGGGTGATAAGATGTACATATTTCCTGTTGAGGGTGAAATGTTGAAATCTGCGCAGGTGAATATCCACTTAAATTATACATGATGTGAATGCTGAGGGCTTTAAGCACAAGTTTGTCTTTTTCGGAATTACAGCTGCATGTCATATTTCTTATTTTGTCACTTAAACGTGTTAATTTATAATCTTCAGAAAAGCTTCTTTTAGATTTTGTTTACCTGTGGGCAGAGTCATGCTTGCTGTTTTGCCATGCCTCCTGTCTTGATGCTAAGCTAAGCTAAGCTCACCGCCTTCTGGATATGGCCTTAAATGTAACATGAAGACAAGTTCTGAATATCTTGAGAGTTGTAAAGTTTTTGTGGATATGAGTTTTGGAGATGTTGGCTGTCAGCTCAATGCCAATGCTTATAGTGCTGAACACACACTGAACAGAGAATGGAGGTAGGGAACGAGGGCATTTGATTGATGTTGGTGCAATATATGGATGGAGAAACAGTGCAGACTGCAGAGCGCTCAATGTTCAGCGTAGGAGGAACGAGGGAAGCAACACGCTGTAGAACTCTTACACTATAGTGAGTGGGATGTATTGATGAACATCTGCAATGCATGAACACTTGGTTCAAAATTAGAAACACAAATGCCAATGTTTTTTTCAGGTACAGTACAGAAAACAGAATGTTTTTATTAATATATGCAAGACTTGATAGCTTTAAATCGTGTCTTCAAATAGGAGGCGAAAAAAGAGAATTGTTTGACTGTAGATTCGCTACCTGGGAAATGGAAACCAGCAAGCAAGAGTCATAATTTCACACTTGGTTTTGTTTTCCTCAAGGTGCTGGTGCAGAGATTAGGATTTATTGACACATGCTAAGACCCTTTCCATTGTGCACATTGGTGGCATGAAGACAGATGAGTGAAAGACTTTGAAGGCGGATACGAGAAGGGGAAAGGAATATCCAAACCAAACGTGAGAAACACAAAAAAATAGGAAACATTAAACAGCACCATGAGTCATGGCTTTGTTTTTGTTTTGTTTTTTAGATGAATGCCAGCGGTTGTTTGAATAGAATCGGGATGGGGAAGCTAAAAGCTGAATCTATTAACCTCTGCACCCTGATGTTAAAAACTATCTGCTATGTTTTACTGGACAAATATCTGCATGTAAATCACAGTCTCTGTAAGACAACAATCCATCACAATTATATGAAAGCTAAGAGTAATTTACTTTTAACACTTCAGTTTGAAACTATATTGTTCTAGCTCTTCTTTTAGCTCCAGAAATATTTAGATGTAACAAGATAGTCATCATTTATTTTGATAAGCAGGGCCGAAACAGATGTTTTTTTCAAGTTAGAGAGGGAAGATTAGCAGCCCACTTTATGAACATGTATCAATGTCTATTCTTCAAGCAGCCATGGAGTCCACAACTAATTTAATGGCAGCATTTGTTTCACTTCTGTAACAAATCACAGGTCGGTAAACATCCTCCACAGCTGTCACAGGAAGGAATAGGCGACAGTAATGAGAAGGTAAACACAGAGGTACCAGCAAGCACTAATGGCCATAACTTTATTTAACAGATTGTTTCACCAAGCTGCGTTCAGCATTAATTGGCACACTTTGTTTTCTTCTACAAATTCTGAAAACTTTATATGGATTTGACTGAAATGTGCAGGCCAGTGTTTAGAGTTTGTGTTTGTATCATCTGCTTTAAAAATGAAAGGATATGTTATGCAAGTGTAAGAAACATGATGCCAGCTAGTGTGGAATTTGATTTAAAAATAAAAATACTGGAATTTGGCTATACTAACTTCACACTGTTTAAATAATAACAATAACATTTTCACTGAAGTTTTCAATTGTGCTGTGATATTTTTATGGATTTTTGTTTGCTCACTTACAGTGTGGATATGGCTCTGTGGCAAGTGTTCAACCCTTCAAGTCTTCATTTAGCATTATGCCAGTGTTTGACAGAATACACACATTTTTTCTGTGAAATTAACCAGAATTAACATAAATATCCACCATCATCTTTTAAAAAGGTAAAAAATAATTGCCTGTGGGCATTATTTCGAGTTTTTAGATTGTCCTAAACAACAGTCGACCAAATTAAAGGAACAGATGTAGCATTGCCATTTTTAAGTATAAAACACACAATAAACAACCAATAATATGAATTAACCCTGATGAACTTGTAACCAACATACCATACATAAGAGCTGATTATTGAACATATCTGTGAAGGGACTAAAGAGAGTCACGACTTTAACCGAAGTACCTTGCGTCACCCACTTTGTATACCCACCAGCCGCAACTACCTCCATCCTATAACCGTCTTTTGGTACATAAATGTAGGACTTTATTCCCTGGAAACAATATTGCCAGTATGTAATTCAGCCACTACATTACCCTAAATGAAATCACATAACAATATACACGTTACTTTTAGCTACAGTAGTTTCATTATAGTGGATATTAGATAAATCAGGATGCTGTCAAAATGTAAAAAAATGAAAACTGAGTTTTTTTTCACCCCTGGTTTCATCATGTGACAGCTGTAAGTAAAAAATCTTCCCAGTGTCCAAAATGACCCGTTGTCCGGCTCTGTACACACAACTGTCTGGTCCAAAACTTGTCACTCTTTCTCCCTCTGACTTCCACCAAGACTACCTTCCTCCCAGAGGGGACGTTTCCCTCTGGAGCTCCATTCTCAGTCAGCTGCAGGCTGAAATCAGACACCATAACCCACAGCCACTGGGGACTTTTTCCTCTACCAGAGTGTCTAGGGAAGTCAGATTTTTGTCCTCTTATATTGGAACAGGCCCAATGGCAAGTCAAGGTGGTGTCATCGAACCATGGTTTCTTTGTATTGCAGTGACGCTTCTGTGTCTAGCAGAAATATGAGCCACATTTGTTTTCTTCAGAATTCTTGGTTACATATAAATGATGGCATTTGTTTGTGATCAATATGCCTCGAAACATGTTAAGCTTCTCAAGGATGGCAAAGGCTTAGGTGTCAAAGAACAAACACTAGGATTGTTATTAGAATTGGGAGGGATGAAACCCTGAGAGCACACAGCACACACAGTGAAATGTGTTCTCTGCATTTAACCCATCCTAGTACCAGGAGTCTGGTACTAGGAGCAGTGGGCAGCTATTGTACAGCGCCCGGGGAGTAATGGGAGTGAGGGGAGAAGGGGGTTGTCCGGTGCCTTGCTCAAGGACATCACGGCAAGGCAGGAGGTGAACTGGGACCTCTCCAAGTAGCAGTCCACACTCCATATTTAGGTCTGGTCGGGGACTTGAACAGGTGAGCCTACAGCTCCCAGTCCAAGCCCCTACTGAATGAGCCACTGCCATTGGCTCTGCCCATTAGACAACTAAGAAAAGGATTTAGGCTGAAAGTCAAAGGATGCTTTACCCTCATTGGGTGTGAATTAACAAGCTGGATAAACAAAAAGAGTGAAGTCTTAGTTCTGCCGCTAACAAGATTCTGACTCATTTCACAAAGCTTCAATATTTGGCCCTTAAAATACCAATTATCTGCCAATTCCTGCATATTAAAATAAATTCTTATGTGATTTTCTTAACTGGACACATGAGAAAACGAGTCCCATCAAAGAAAGATGTTATTACTTTGATCATTAGACGTGCAGCTAAATTAGAAATGGTAGATTGGCCCTTTTTAATTAACGTTCCAAAAACTCAATAACACACCATTTTATTTAAGAGCTTATCTCTTCTTCTACTTATCGAAACAATTAACAGAGAGGGAGTATTCTGATTGAAACTTAATTGAATTCTGAGTTTGGTGAACACGTAAAGTAGCATGGGGTTGTTTATGGAAGTTATGGTCCGCTACCAATCAATCAATCAATCAATGTTTATTTATATAGCCCAATATCCCAAATGTTACATTTGTCTCAGTGGTCTTCACAGTGTGTACAGAATATCAGTATGACAATACGACACCCTCTGTCCTTAGACCCTCACATCGTACAAGGAAAAACTTCCGAAGAAAACGCAGTTTAAAGGGAAAAATGGGAGAAACCTCAGGGAGAGCAACAGAGGAGGGATCCCTCTCCCAGGACGGACAGACGTGCAATAGATGCCGTGTGTAAATTGAAAAGATAATACATTTGCAACATAACCATTGCCTTCATTGTAGTCAGCTTCTCCCCGTTATTGTTCAGGAGGTTCTTTACCAGGAGCTGAATTCTCCCAAAGGATCTCCTCCTCTCAGAAACAAATGGACCCATCAATGAAAACAATAGAAAACACAAAATAAAGCTGTTGTGTTTATAAGAAGATGTTTGGCTGACAAAAGGGGCTGTGAGCCGAGCTAATACTAACATTTGCTAAGCTTGTTGTTCTGATAACTTAGGATCTGGACATCCAATAACTAAAAATGTTCATCAGGTTAAAAATATATAGTTAAAACGACCAATGTCTAAAAAAATGTCATGCAATTGTGATGTAGCTGGATACAAAATCTATTTGGGACACCTTTTGGCAGACAACAACAACAACACTGACCAATGTGCAAAGGCAATATGTTGCCATTAATATCGACCATTTTAAACATGCCAATCATTTGATTAAAATGACAAATTTCCCTAGGTTTAAAAATGTTTGTCAACAAAGTATATTTTGGACATTTTATTTGGAAAAATTACAAGTTGCAGTTCTTTTTAAGACTCCAAAAAGAAAATCCATTGTCAGAATGAGCTCCACATGTGGTGTAGTGTGTATCAGTGAGTTAAAAGAGAACTGTTGGATTTGAAGAGTAGCATCCCCTATAGATGTGAAATCCACAGTGTGGCACTAAAAAGAGCCAATTTACTTCTGTAAGACTGCACACTGCATTCTCCCTGCTCTGTCAGAAATAAATGACTTTCGCAGCAGGACAGGTGGGAGTCGTAATAGAATGTAGACACAGAAATGGAACGTAATAATATGAAATCGTTCCATTTCATAACAATGCAGCCCCTTGTGAATAAAGTGAAGAGAGAAGAGGGCGAGGAATTCTTGCCTGAGCTGAGCACACTTATTGAGAGCAATAACCGTGTTAATGGCCATTTCTTAAATGGACTGGGATAGAAGTAGCTTCCACGGTTTCATCATCGGAGTGGGATTCTGCAGATAACAGCATTATAATACAAATTGCAGAATGAATGCATTACATTACATGTTAGACGCTTTTATCCAAAGTGACTTACATACTCAATACTGTGGGAAATCCCCACAGGAGCAATTTGGTGTGAAGTGTCTCAGGGACACAACGACATGCTGACTGCAGTTGGGTTTGAACCTGAGACCCCCTGATCCCAACACCAAGGCCCTATCCACTGCACCACACGCCGAACAAGTACATCACTTTTTTATTGTGGAAGCATCTTAACCACCCTGAGTGAATGTTATATATCTGGATGTTGCAACTCACATCCTGATGATGATTGAAATAATTGTCTTCGATTGCAAATGAGAAAGAAGCAGGACTGCAATGACTTTTATATATGACTCACAATGGCTAAAGTAATGGTGGAACTGAAGAAAGTCATACTGGGCTATGTTTTTTTTAGCATCACTTCAAACTGAGGCCCCTGATGATCTAAAAAGGTTGACTGATCTCAAGAATGGTAGGGGTCAGCGTGGTCACCAGCAGGAGAACACAAATGTTTTCTTTGATTGACATCCAATGGAATTTTGGTTCGAATATGTACCTGACAATGTATTAAGAGTGTAACATATTGCACATTCCACAACGCAACAAAAAGCACTTTCCTTTAGATATTTTAGGCTATTGGTATGCAGTGCAAAATCACCTCCAGCATCCTCAAAAACACCAAAGAGCTGATCTCCACCTCTACGACGTGGACAGAATACAGGCCTATCGGAGTGAAGTACATAAACCCTGTACACCTTTTTGGATTGCAAGAGCAGATATGTGATAGCAGCTGAAAGTAGATAGAACTCAACCATTTTGGATGGAAAAGAGTAAACAAACTGCAGTACATGGTCCCAAATAGGTATAACAAAAGAAGTTCAAAATAGAATTTGTATGAAGCTTTTAAGCCAAGGTGGAATAAGGTTTGAGAGATTTTGAAAGAGAAAGCAAAGCAAAGCTTAAAAAATAAAAAAGCATGTACAAAATGGCATTTGTGTTTTAGATTATACAGTTAAAGCCCTATTCTGCATTCAGCATACAGTACCTTCACTTAAAGACTAATAACCGCTTCTTAGACAATAAACAATGTGTTTATGCTGATGATATGGATGTGAAAAATACACATGGAATAGAAATCTGTGCAAAAGAAACGCTCAATAATTCATTGGTCCTCTCCCTCGTGCTTTCAGTGATGAATCGTTGTCATTACCTGGGGAGAAGAAAGCAGAGGAGTAATCTCCAGAAGAGCCTAATATTCTTCTTTAAGACTTTCAGCATAAATAATAGATAATTACCTTTTCTACACACTTGCTCTGAGCTGCATGTGTCCAACTTTATACTGAATATTTGTGTGGTTCTCGGCTTCTGGATACACTATAAAAGAACCCTCTCAACACAGATAATAATCTGGTCATAACTTAAACCCAATGGAGAAAATGATGTGCACTTATTACTTTATAGTAACCACAAAGACCGAGCAAACGTATCAGTGTTAACCCCACATGGGTTAGTGATGAGCTGGAGTTATGGCAGCACTACAGCCAGGGAGCCTCAGTATTTTTACTCTGAGGCACACAGAACTAAAGTTTCATCAACTATTTCATAACGTTCATAAATTACTGAAAATAGACGGTGGAATTATTTATCACTGTTAGTGTTATGTAAGGCTTGTTGGATTTTTTTTTTTTTAGCATAAATAAAACATTTTCCGTTCAATCAATCAGATTCAGAATCAGAATAGTTTTTTTATCCCCTGGATTTGTGACCGTAGCACTATTATAGAATAACAACAAACAAATACAAAAAGCATTACATAACAACAACACTACATTTGTACAACTGTATATATTACAATATTAACTGTGATGATGAAGTGTTTTGTTCATTCGTGTTTAGTCTCGAACATGCTCACAATCAAGTTCAGTTCAAGTGTTGTCACTATAGATTTCATTTATTTAAGTTTGACTAAAGATTCAGTTATACGGAATGCAACTTGTATCTCATTTTTACCATTCACTGAGCGTGTGCCTGGAATTGATTTCAACTTCTGAGTCATTATGGCAGTTCATCAACTTGAAGAATATGGACTAAAGGACTTTAGCGGGAACTGCCGCAGACGCCGTTTCGGATACTCTGTCAGGTGTTTATCTTTCTGTCTGTCTTTCTGTGGACAGATTTTGTAAACACAATATTGCAACGTCACGAAAATTACCAGATGTGTTTTTGAGATCAAATTGAAGGCTGTGTTAAAAGATTAATTTGCTGGTGCGATCCCATCGCAGCATGGTCTCAAGTTTACTTATTTTTACAAGTTAAAATATGCTTACATGCACAAATATGGGGTTCATTTTCAGAAATGGCACCCAATGTCTCATGTCTCATACGCATGTCTCCTGCGGACGTTGGCTGTTAAAAGATTAAAGTAACTGTATTTGACCTTCTCTTCTCACTACCATTTCCATATCTGCAATAAAAACAGACATGTGGCTGCGTGGCTTCATCTTACAAAAAATTCGGCAATGCAGAAGAATTAATCTCAGCATTTTCTTCAACAGTGGAGATGTAGTCGCTCCACCAGTGGAAGTGTCTGACATTACGGAAAACATGAAAAATTAATGAGCTCCATCTCCCTGCTGGACCCTTGGCATTTAGTTGGAAATTCAAAAATGGGATTAAAGAAAGGTCCTCCCCACCTTTGCTGTCTCGCTTCTCACCGTGACTTAAAGTATGGACATGTAAACAAATCAGATTGGCAGCAATATCAAGCATTTATTGGCAATTCAAATTAAAGAGGAAAGGATCATTGTGAAGGAAAATTATCTGTTTTACATTAAATGGTCCATGTTACATTAAAGAACTGACCGACTTACATCCCAGTATAATGTAGGCTTGCCTGAAATGTCTTTGCTTTCAAAATGTTTTTCCAAGGTGGGAATGCTAATTTAAATCCATCCATCTGTCACTGTAACTGATTGCTGGGGGGAAAGGAGCTACCAGAGACCCCCCGGTGGCTCTTCTTCAAGTTAGAACAAGCATAGAGACCAGCAATTGAAGCCCCCCCCCCCCCCGGGTGCCTGTGGTGGCGTGGAGAAACCAACATCATCGAGATGATGGAAATCCAGCCCTTGTCATTCCCAGATATTTTCCTAAAATATGCATATAAGGGTCTGAATGTAAATGAGATTTCCAAGTGCACCAACACAATTTGGATGAAAGTCCTCTCCACCCTTGAAGTCTCCGAATAACCAACAAAGAGGTCCATTCATTAATCAATCATGCATGCTGGTATGTGCGTAACTGTCCTTTTTTCAAGTGAGCTACAAGCCTTCACCCTTTGCTTTATCGCCTTACTTTATGTTTCTGTCTTGTTAATTCGCTGTTTTGTATTGCTGTTTTGTATTGTCGTCATGTCATGCATTACGTAACGCTTCCCCCCTCTTTTAATTTGTTGGGCATTTTTATGAGCATTTCTTTGAGCAGGAAATATATTTTTACAACTTGGCAACACATGTGCAGCATTTAACACTGGGGACACTAAAAAGTGATGCAACCTGCTTGGCCCGGATCAGAGGGCTTGTTGACGTTTAGGGATTAAAGTTAGCCAACTGTCACGGTTGGGAACGTTTCCTTTAATATTAGTTCCATCATCTTATTTTAACTAAGGGTTTGCATGTTTCCTTCCAATATTATGGCCATTTTTATATTCCCTGTATGTAAACTAGGGATCAAGTCCCAGATCCAGCTGTGTTTTGATCACTTTTTAGTGTCAACGGGTTTCCGTGGTGTTTTGAGTGTGCATCTTACAGTGTCTTGCTTATGCAGCGCTCCTAAAAAAGCTGCATCAACTTTGTTAATGTTTATCTTAACACTGCACATATGTTGTGTGGTTGGTGAAGATGTTGCTTCATTTGCATGTGTTTTGGCACATTGCATCATTTCTGAAGCTGTAGTGAATTCCCCCGTAATGGAAATGTTTTGGTCAAGTGTAACGGGTTTGCACTTGTCGGCCAATATCAATTGTCCTTACTTTCGAGAGGATGTTGAATAATTATTTGGCCAGAGGTCAAATAAGGCTATGGCTACTTAAATACACAGCGAACAAGTCGTGCTATTGTCATTATTGCATTGCAGTGCATTGATGTGGGGAAAGTGCAGCCTTTTCCCATGTGTGTTTCAACTATTAAAACATACATGATACTTCTTGATGTACACACACACAGACACACACACACACACACACACACACACACACACACACACACACACACACACACACACACACACACACACACACACACACACACACACACACACACACACACACACACACACACACACACACACACACACACACACACACACACACTGGACTGAATGCACGGGAAAAGGCAAAAAGACCTTTCCCCAAAACTGTTCACATTCTCTTCTTTTGTATGCAGGTAACACCTTCAGGGTGAAGACAGTGAAGTGGATGAAATAAGTGAGCCAAAGACAGTGATCAGAGTAAACACATTGCCTCTGTAAGATAAAAACATTTGATTCTGGCCTGGGGGAAAGAAAAGGACTGCTTTTCAACATCTCCACATCTTGTCCCTGGTGGTAAGTTCAATTTAAATGGCAGAATGCAAAATTCACTATCAGATAAATTGACTCTGGCATGTGGTACTGGACATACTGGCACACATTGTCCTTTTTTTATCTAGGTATTTGTCATTTATCGTAACTTCAGATAAAAACCCTAGAAGGATATCGGTGCAGGCAGTGAATGTAATTAATTAAAAAAACGTATCAAATCTAATCGGAGCAAAGGACTGTGAAGTGTTTGAAATGCAGAAAATAAATCACTTTTATATTCAGTCTTATGGATTACAACTCTCCAAAAAACTATTACGACAAATCTTCAGGCAGCTAAAGTGTGTGATTGAACATACTGCATGTTACCAGAATTTCAATTTGTTTGCATATTAATAGCCCGTCGCTTCATATAAGCGATAGCAGATTGAGATTAGCACTCTATCTATTCCCATTGTTAAGAAGTTGGTTTGACGAACTTCAATAATGTAGACTATCCGTATTGATCCTCCAAACATCTGAGAGATGATTAGGCTTTTGTGAAGGATATCAGACTGAATCATTAATGTATCCGCTCCCTACTGTGTTCTCTAGTCCCAATTAAAACAGCTTTCCTCTCTACGATCAGTTTGCAGCGTTGTAGGCTTTTGCTGCAAGTCCCAACTGAGCTGCCACAATCTAAAGCCTTTAAAATGAGTCATCTAATTTCTTCATACGGCAGAGAAGATACATCACAGTATGTTTTTTGATGACTCCATTAATGTATCTTAAAGAAAATCGAATTAAAGGGAAAAGATGTGGCTTTAACATAGTTTTAGGACAGTAAATAATAAAAGACGATTATCGTAAACCATCTCAAACAACAAATTCAGAAATGTTCACGATTTTTCCTTCCAGGTTTACAATTCAAAGTACGTTGGAAGGGATACAACTCTCAGCTGGTGGGGTTATGCTTTGTTAAGAGTTAAGGCGCTAGATGGTCCAAAACACTTTGAATGCCGACGTCTTTTCTTTGATCACAGTTAATACTTCTCTGAGAGGATTAAACTGTCATATTAGATAGATTTGCCTCTGAGGGGATACATATAAATCCTCCAAGTCTCAGCAGTGAAATCTGTAACCGTTTTGCATCCTGCTACACATGGCAGCATTACTGTAAAATGCAAACACTCAGCATTAGGTTTGTGATTGTCATGTTTTAAACAGCGTGTCAGAATTCACAGCTGACAAGAGACAGAAAAGGAATGATAGTCTGGCCATAAATATTTGGCATTAATAAGTAATGTTTGCATAAAAAGAGTATTGTATTGCACAACCAAATCCAACAATGGGGTTAATCCATTGACACTTTTTTGACAATTTCAGATGCTTTCATAAATTGTCTGCCTCACCTGATTTAATATCAATGCTCAGAAGGAGAAAAGACAGTGAGAAAACCATCTGACCTCAAGATGAAATTTGGATTAAAAAAAAGGGCAATTCCATCCAACTGTTTCTTATCGTAATGTACGTAGTTAATATTTACAATACATTTGTCAATAAAAGGCTAACAGATTCAGAATTCACCCCTGGAAAACTCTATGAAGATAAGTGTAAAAAATATGATGTTGTCGTGTGTGTGTTTCCACATACACGATAATGGTTTTTGGCTACTTACTCTAAACCACCTAATAATGGCTTCAGAGTACATTCAAATCAAATCAAATCAAGTTTTATTTATATAGCACATTTATAAACGATTTTTGGTCGAGCCAAAGTGCTGTACATATAATAAAAATAGCCTACAGTACTAGAGACACTTTACAGCAAATACAACAGCACAGATTGTTCAGAATATCAATATGAGAAAAAACGACACCCTCTATCCTTAGACCCTCACATCGTACAAGGAAAAACTTCCAGAGAAAACACACAGTTTAAGGGAAAAAAATGGGAGAAACCTCAGGGAGAGCAACAGAGGAGGGATCCCTCTCCCAGGACGGACAGACGTGCAATAGATGCCGTGTGTAAATTGAAGAGATAATACATTTTACAGCATATAGAATGTTAGGAAATGCATGTGTCTGTAATAAGAAGATGAATCCACGAGGATGTCAGCTACAATCCTGTGGAAGCCATCAGGGAGGCAGCATGACGAGACCCAAGGCAGGACCGCAGAGACAGGTTCAGCCACGACCCGAAGTCCACGACTTAATCCAGAACTCAGGATAGAGGATCCAAGACACAGGACTACAGCAAGAGGATCAGCCTCGACTCCGGATCCCGGCGTAGATATAGATACAAAACAAGAAAAAAGATTTGGCTGGGTTAATCGGAACAAGAGAATACACAGACACAGACAGAGAGGGAAAAGGTCATTGGATAAAAGTTATTCTTGATAACCCTCTAGAAAGATCTCATGAACTTCCGCACTCAATCTATCAAGACCCGAGCAGTTCTATTAGATATAGGATAAGAAACAGAGATAGGGAGCACAACAACCTATCTCTTCGTCATTGATTTCTGCTTAAAGGTCCCATGTCATGCTTTTCCGGTTATTACCCGCCCCCTTGTGTGTTATGAAGGTTTTTATGCATGTAAGAGGTCTGCAGAGTCAAAACCCCTCAAAGTGAACCCTGTAGCGAGTACAACTCTAACACAGAGAAGACCTGTCTATGCTGCCCCAAAACGCCTCGTTGGAGATTTCTCATTTTTCATTGTTTTCCTCTTGGGTTCTGTGATGTGTGAATACCCAAATCAACAACAAATGACCGGATTGGCCCAAATGGACCAATCCGCGGAGCACCTCGCACACCAGGATCCCTTGGCTAACTAATAGGGGGTCTCCATTGACTTGCATAGAGCTCCCTGAATGCTGGTAATAGACGAGTTGGGATCGCGGAGAAATGCACGCAGACCCATTCTCACAGCGTTATAAACCTTTTTCTTACTCAATATCAAGCCACGCTTATTGTTTTTATTTCGGCTGTGAGAGTTTCGCTTGTTCTCGCTGTATCGCCGACCCGGAAACCTGTCCGCTCCTCGCAGCAGCTGCGAGCAGCAATGAGCCTCGCAACGAGCCTCGCAACGAGCCGACCAATCAGAGCACACTGGGCTGAGGGGGGGGCAGGAGCTTCAACAAGCCGTTTAGGACAGAGAGTGAATAGCCTACCAGTGAATACACATACTATACAGAGATGCTGTATGAGAAACCAATGTGATTTTGGAAAATTGCACAATTTAAATCTATTCTAGTATACCTCAACAATGGAAATATGATCAGTAGAAATGACCATGACATGGGACCTTTAATGCTCTTTAAAATGAGTGATGAGGATAATCATTGGTCGTGATGGTGTTCAGTTTTGTAAGAATAAGTGCGAAAAAAGGGAGATGTCTGATAATGCTGGGTTCATTGGCATTAAAAGGAGTGCTTGGCCCCCAGGAAGTAACATTTGGGTGGTATATCAACCGACTCTGAGTGGCAGGTTGGGCGAAATAGGAGACAACAAGGACAATGTCTTGGTGCTCCAGGTGCCACTATTAGTTAAGAATAAGACAGTTGAGGTTGGAGAGTTCTGTGGAGGCGAGTGGATTTTCTGGGATTATTCTGATACTTAATGAACCTGTTACGATTATTGTGTTATGTCACGTTTTCTATGTCTTGGTTTGGGTGTTTTGCTGTTCTCCCCGTCATGTTTTCCTCTGGGTATATTGTCTGGTCCTTTTTCCTGTGTGTTTCCTCCCGCCGTTAGTTTCCCTGGTGTGTCTAGTTGTCTTATTGTTTTCACCTGTGGCCCTTGTGTTTCTCCTCCCCTGCCCGGCTGTGTCTCGTCTTGTGATTTGGCTTGTCTTCGGTGAGTGTTCTGTTCTGTCTTTGTTAGTATAGCCTTGAAATAAAGGAATTTCACGTTAATCTGCATTTGGGTCCTTCCATCGTAACAGAACCTCCTGGGATCCGTTGATTATTTCACAAAGAAACAACCCTTTTCACTATCTCAGCTAAAACAATGTGTGAAATTAATTTATAAATATTAATAGCCTTCCTAATCAAACCTTGCTAATCCACCTGGATTTGGTTGGCAGGGTTGCACAGGATTAACTGCTTTGAGTCGGCTCCTTTCGGCTGTTTATCTCAGGTGTTCTTAACAAAGCACCTGATCAGTGCATTGATTATATCTCGCTTAGGATTTATCTAGCTTTTTGCCAGCCTCTTATCACCATTCCATAGAGGCTTGAGGTTCTTACTCCAGCTGAGGCATATTACATGTACTCAAAGAGAAAATGATCCACAAATACAGATGAGGGTGACTAATAGTCAAGGCTGAATCTACCACCAACCAGGCTTTTCAAGATATGAGCTAATTGGTGAAAAAAAAGGGATATATTCACTTTGAAATGTTAACAATAACCTTTTAAGGGACATTGAAGCCATTTCCATTCCGTTAGAGAGGCCCTATTATGCTCTTTGGGGGTTTTGCCTTTCATGTGTCTTATATAGATGTGTGTGAATGTAAATGGTCTGCTAAGGCTGAAATCATAAAGTTCGAGCAATGGGGGGTTTCTCCCACACACTCCCCCCCTATGCCTGAGCTCCTTTTTTTACTTCGGTGGCATAATGACCTCGCTATGTAACACTCATGATTCTATTCCCACACATCTCTAAGCGGTTGACATATCACAACAGAGCCAGCCAGCTAACCAATCGGAGTAGACTGGGCTCTGGTTTCAGACAGAGGGTGAAAAGAGGTGCTGCAGCACAGGTAGTATGAGAAAAATAAAGAAATGTTGAACATTAAAGCATGTAAATATGTCCCAGTTGAAGGAACAAATACAGATATGATCCTGAAAATAATCACAATATGTATTTTTTAAGTCTCAACCTGCGTCTACAATCACAATAGGTAAAGTATAATTCACAAAAAGCTAAAAGCAAAAACAAAGGAATCTAAAAAGTCAAACTAAACTCTAAACTACATGTTTCCACAACCATCACAACTGTTTAATTTGGTGCGGAGTAAATCCCATTTTATCCTGACTGCCGCATCAGGACGTATAGATGCAACCTGATCTCACCAGAATGCGTGACTCCACCACGACTCCTTAACACCACAATGCGTGGTGGAGTCACGAACTTTGTTACATTTGCGTGTCTGCACCACGCAAACAACCCCAATGTAAAGTGAATGAGGCTCCTTTGTCGTGGTGCACACACGCATTTCTACAACGTCCCGCAGTGAGCTTTTATTCTATACAACGTTTTTTAAATCTACTTTATAGCGTGTAGTAACTCACGGGAGGCTTCTTTTATTTTATTTGTATTCATAATTATTTTTATTTTTCGTCAGAATGTAAAAATTACATTAGTTACGAATTTGTGTTCTCAAAAAACAGTGCATTGTGTGTAATGCAACTGTGATTTTTATTAAATTAGTTTGTTTTTAAGGAAGGCCAGAGCTTCAGCTGTGTCAAATAGATTGTTCCCTTTAGTTAACGTTATTTAAAAGATAATGATCATGTATTGTATTACGAGCGTCCATTCCCATTGGATAACGGAGAATTTTACACCCGGAAGTAAGTAGCCTATTCTCCTTACTGTCGATTGATTTTACAGTGATATCTGCACTACTCATCGACTAAAAAACACCAGATTATCCTTGTTAATTACACAACATTGATTGGTTTGAATTGTGTACAATGCTTTTGTATTTTCCCCCTTCGATTCGGAGAAACAAATATCTTTTCGGAGTTTTTGGACGGCAGAAGACACTACACTACCCAGAATCCTCAGCTATCGTTTGGGACTACACCATGAACCCCGTGATCAGTCCTCAAGCTCTGTGATTGGTTGACCTCCAACTGCATTCCATATGAAAAAAAAAGGTTTCGTAAAAGAGAAAATCATACTTTATTCAGCAGTGCTTGCTTTACTCTTTGATAGTCATCACATGAATGCATTGTAATAAATGGTTTGGCTGCATTAAATATTACACATCTGTCTTAGTTCTTTATTTATCTACAGAGATCGGGCATCAGCATAGACCGGAAACTATTCTTTTACTGTTCTGTTTTAATTTCACAATAAAGTTAGTAGTAATATTTTGTTTTGATATTATTGTTTTTTATTAACTACTAGACGACTGGGTCATGTTAAGACCATCTTTTTTTGGTTGCTATGGATTTTTTCCATCGCTTTTGTGTTACAAATATCAAAACAATAACAAAATAATATTCGTCGTAAACTAAACCGGAAACAGCAGTATATTTTATTTTGTTAACACTGTAAACTTGACAGCCTTTTAACCTATGCTTTTAACCCAAACCACCTACTGGTTAAAGCACGTTATTACACGTTTAGAGTAATTGCAATGCAGGAAGATTGTGTTGCTTGTACTGTTTAAAATGCCTTTTTCTTAATGTCTTTCATTTTTGTAACGCACTTTTGAATGTGTTATATTTTATGAAAACATTCAAATATTAAGAGTACATACAAAATAGTGGGAAAGTAGAAGGTAAATTATATAAATATAGAATAGAAAATATCAAGAAGATACTCAAATGATATCTAGAATAAAACAGTTTAGTGCCTGATAGGAGGATGTGCTAACTAATAAGGCTTTATTTAAAGAAATGTGCAGAATACGACAGTGTAATGGTGGAAGTATACACACATTGATAGATGTCTTGTTGATGAACCTGTGACCTAAGTGTGTCATTCATTGCATAACTACGCTATTGTGTATATGATATGTCAATAAACCTTAGAAAATCTTGAAATCTTGAAAGGGATGTGCAAAATAGCAATTATATACAGTCTTTAATGAACTATTAGAGAATAACGAGTAATGAATATGCTTTAAACGGATCTGCAGATAAATATTTAGTCTTCTCAAGCACCAACTATCAAATATCTCGCCTGATTGTTGGCACTTGACAATCACCTTCACTGAATTTCATTCAGGTGTAACTAAAGTCTGATTTAAGGCTTGTTTATATTTCACATCATTAATCCAAATCTGTAAAGTAACTAAAATAAATGTAGTGGAGTAAAAATATCAGGTTAACCTTAAAGAAAGCCCTCAGGATTATAAAAGACCACCATCACCCCAGCCACAAACGGTTCTGTCTGCTGCAGTCTGGCAGGCGGTACCACAGCATTCGGACTAAAACCACCAGACACAGAGACAGCTTCATCCCACAGGCCAGAAGACTATTAAACACCTGAATTTAGAAATAACATTAATCTGGCTGCTACTTAGAAATGATGTATCTATATATCATATTCCAATCACTTGTATATAGACTCTTATTGCACTATTTCACTATTTTTTCTGTGTATCTGTTTTATTGCGTAGCACTGTTGGAGGAGCCTGTGACCTAAGGGGGGGGGGGGGGTAGGACACGTTCGATTCCTGTTTTGAATAGTGTGCCGTCGATGGGTTTCATTCCATTTCAAAGTCCTTTTGGACGCTCTGTGTGTAAACGTCGCGCATCCAATCACAGAGGTTGAGGACTGATCACGGGGTTTGTCAAGCGAAGCACATGGTGTACTTCCAAACGATAGCTGAGGATTCTGGGTAGTGTAGTGTCTTGGGCCATCCTAAAACTCCGAAAAAATATTTGTTTCTCCGAATCGAAGGGGGAAAATACAAAAGCATTGCACACAATTCAAACCAATTAATGTTGTGTAATTAACAAGGACAATTTGGTGTTTTCTAGTCGATGAGTAGTGCAGATATCACTGTAAAATCAATCGACAGTAAGGAGAATAGGCTACTTACTTCCGGGTGTAAAATTCTCCGTTATCCAATGGGAATGGACGCTCGTAATACAATACAGAGGACATGATCATTATCTTTTAAATAACGTTAACTGAAGGGAACAATCTATTTGACACAGCTGAAGCTCTGGCCTTCCTTAAAAACTAACTAATTTAATAAAAATCACAGTTGCATTACACACAATGCACTGTTTTTTGAGAACACAAATTCGTAACTAATGTAATTTTACATTCTGACGAAAAATAAAAATAATTATGAATACAAATAAAATAAAAGAAGCCTCCCGTGAGTTACTACAAGCTATATAGTAGATTTTAAAAACGTTGTATAGAATAAAAGCTCACTGCGGGACGTTGTAGAAATGCGTGTGTGCACCACGACAAAGGAGCCTCATTCACTTTACATTGGGGTTGTTTGCGTGGTGCCGACACGCAAATGTAACAAAGTTCGTGACTCCACCACGCATTGTGGTGTTAAGGAGTCGTGGTGGAGTCACGCATTCTGGTGAGATCAGGTTGTATAGATGCTACCATGATGCCCGGAGTTGGCATTGTATTCCCTCATTAAGAGATCTTTAATCAGAGCAAATATTTGTGACCACATGCACGACTAAAGTGCTTTTAATTATGCACTTTAATGTGTGGAAAATGTGGTGATTTTGTGAAATGATGTCATTATACTGTAGATGACCCGCAATTACAGTACAGCTTTACCATGTTATTGATTTTCATTTGCATTAATACGTAGTCTTCTCAAAGCAAGCAAATGGAATTGAGAAAAAAACAGGGAAACAAACACCCAGAGTCAAACAAACAGTACAGAGAGACAACAGATACATAGATTAACAGATTAACAGAGACAGATAGCAGACCACTATATATGGGGAAACATATTGTTGTTCTTTTAGAAGTCAGGCTCTTATTGTTTATGATAAAAAGGCAGGGACTGAGCCATGGTCAGTTCACAGCAAAGCTTCCATTCTTCATCTTAAACTGGATGGACTTTAAGTGAACAGTTTACGTAACAGACTCAGACAGAGGCCACAGTGAATGGCAGCAATTCAGCACATTTCAAATAATGGACACCAATGAGGATTATTCAGTTACTCAATTTTATTCTCTTGAACTTTTATGACTGGCGGCAGAACTAGACGTTAGGCCACACTCAATAGCAGTACATCAGCGAGCTGTGATTGCAAGGGATTGATTTGCATGAAATAATCTAATAAGAGTTTCATAATAGAGAATAGAAGATAGATATAAGAACATCCTTTCCTTTTGATTTATTTGTAATTTACACCAGAGGGGTTTCATCACAAACCACAAAAAATAGTATCATTTTATTTTGCAATTTAGATATGAATAATCAATTTACCCCTGAAAAACAGCTAGTAATAGTTAGTAAATGTTAGACCAATAGTGCACATGATTTAGCATGAAACAGTTACAGATGCATAGGAAATAGTTGGAAGTAAAAGAGAGATGTGATAAAAAGTTCAGCCCTATCCTTCACCAGATGACATATTTCCACCACAGTCAGGGCAACCATATATTTTGATTACTCATACATTTACACTTATCATACTTCACAGTCCATTTTCAATAAGTAGGGATATGAAAATGCAATATTGCTTGAGAAATGGAACTGCTCCGACAGTCAGAGAGAGAGAGAAATAGTGAGACAGACATCCACCAAAAAGAGACTCAACAGTATGTCTGACGTAATATAGTTACAATAGCTCTCATTATTGGGGAAACTGTTAAAGCTTTGATATGTACAATGAGCATGCATACATGATAGTGGAGTGGTTTGCCATTTTTCTTTGGAAATAATAAAACGTTTTTCTCATACTGAAATCTTGACGTAACTAACTGTATCTGTTGTCCCCTGAGCCGCAGTTCAGGCAAACAAGTGGCTGTGTAACGCCCAAAAGACAGATTTTGTTTATACTATCGCTTTAACCTTGTGAAAAAATTATTTATTGACTCGCAACATCGTTTGTACGGAGCATCCAGCATATGGTGTGTCTGCACAGCTGCTGCTGTTGGGAGTTTTTCGGCTGAAGAATTAATTTACCACTTTGGTTTGAGTCCCCGTGACAGGCGTGAAAGCTTGTTTTAGGTAGCGGAGTATAAAAGCAATGGAGGTAAAAGTTAGCTTTATTGCTCTGTGGCAAATTGACTATATATGAGCGGCAATGAGGTATCTGTTCAGAGCATTGATTGTGGGACAATTGCCCTGTTCAGTCTAGGGTAAAATTCACTGAATCCCAAATCAACCTCTGTCTTGATGGTATAATGATTACAGAAGAGGTCTAAGACATTTCCTTTAAAGGTACAATGTGTGAGATATGTCCAGTTTAAAACACTAAAAAGTGCCTACTCCCTTATTCACATGTTATCAGCCTGTTTGATCGGTGTAATTAGTTATTATCCGCCTATAGATATGGGTTTGAGTCGCCTGCTTCATTTACTAGAAGACCTCTTGTGGCCGTAGCAATTATGATGAGGCCAAAGGAGCAGGTCTGATTTCATAGTATAATACTTGTACTTGTAAAGCGCTTTGAGCACCTGTAAAAGCGCTCTAATAAAAAATGTAATGCATTATTATTATTATTATTAATAGCATATAAGCAATAAAGTCTGTACGGTAGGGGATGATGAACTGAATAACAAATACAAAACTTACACCTAGGAGACAGCTGTTTGTGTCTCATGTAGAACTACGAACGTTTTTGAAAACTTATTTTAGGGTATTCTGTATTTTAGAAAAAGTATGTTTAACACTTCAAACAAATTGCATTGGAAACGCTGAGTAAAATTACAATTATTCATAAAATACCGTTGGTCCTGGGCAAGATTTTACCAAACCAATGTCTTTTTTTTATAACTATATAAATAATAGTAACTACCTGATATAAAATAATTCTCTATACATAAGTAGAATTGTATGTGATGTTTGTTCATGCCCTATTTGTTTGGGCCATGTAGCTAGGTGTCACAATCTGAGCTTCCCCAACATTACCTGTTGTCTGTTTCATGTCATTCATTCATTTTTGTTTTGTTTCCTGTTATTTTGTTACTGACTCCTCAGCACAGATCACTTCAATTCCTGCCTTTGTATGTTTTCCCTCCTGTTTGATTTTCAGCCCCACCCTGATTAGTTCCACCTGTCCCTGATTGGCTCTGCAGTCACCAGACTTCCTGCCCACCTGTTTCCACTTCCCCAGAGCCATTTAATAGAAGAGTGACAACTGTCACTACCCGATCCGTCACCCTACCCGATCGGTTCTGCGCATGTGCGAGATGGTCCGGAAGTCCGGACGGCAACCCAAGATGGACACTTGACACAGTGGCTTTTAGCAAAGCTCAAAAAGAAAAACCGAGAGAGATGAGTTATTGTTATTACAACGTGACTTCACTATTATTTAACAACTCTTTTTATTGGGTTCTTTTATTTGGGGTTAAGTACATTGTCAGAATAAGTGAGAAATAGATTTAACTTCTGTTAGACAGCTATCATACTGAATAAATATGTACTGTGAATGTATGCAAAAATGTATGGCATATGGCTGTCTAACAGAAGTTAAATTCATTCCTCACTTATTCTGACAATGTACTTAACCCCAAATAAAAGAACCCAATAAAAAGAGTTGTTAAATAATAGTGAAGTCACGTTGTAATAACAATAACTCATCTCTCTCGAGTTTTCTTTTTGAGCTTTGCTAAAAGCCACTGTGTCAAGTGTCCATCTGGTGTTGCCGTCCGGAGTTGTCCAATATGGCGGACCCTCTCGCACATGCGCAGAACCGATCGGGCAGGGTGACGGATCGGGTAATGACAACGACATCTCCGTTCACTCCAATGGACCACTTTTTTACAGCAATGGCGGATCGTGGAGCCTCTCAATCGTTCCCCGGAAGTTAGCGCCAAGGGTGGCAGAGCTGTGGAGTTGCAGCATAATACACCGTTCGTGACGGACTTTTAAAGGTAAGAAGAAGTTTAAAGATTTATATTGCGGATATTATCAGTACATCTGATTCAAATTAACATGTGTATTAAAGGATGCCAGTGGATTATCCCTAAATTAGTAGATTTAGGGAACGTTTACAGATAACAGATTAAGCTAGCATACCGAAGCAAGTTAGCAACACACGTTGAACAGCCTTTTAATTGTAAATTCCGTTCTCTTAATGTCATTTCGTCCAACATGTTGAATTAGAGAAGAGGGGCTTCTAAACGGGATTGTATGCGGGGGTGGAGGGAGTTAAATATTAGATAAATATAACTTTGGTGCGTGTAAGAGTGAGTGTTTTTAGCAGAGCCATATTGTGTCCTTGTGATTCTGTTGATTATTACCTGTCTGTATAATGTTGCAGCTCAGCTGATTCTGGATTGATGGCAAAGGGAGAGGGACTTAAGTGAGAGTGAAAACACAAGGTACGTTTAATACTACTGTTTTATATAAGTAAAGACCTTATCTCCCCAAGGCATTTCCCATCCAATAGGTGTGCTGTGTGTAGTGCTGCGTACCTGGACTCACATTCAGGTTCAGGTCCGGACTCAAGTCCAGAGGTTCAGGTTCAGGTCCGGACTTATAAGTCCGGACCTGAACCCATGGCTTGTGTCAAGTTGTGTGAGTAACTAAAGTGAACTTATTGTGAGCTAATTATCAATTGAAAATTAACTCATAATCAACTCAAATTCACTCATCAGGTTTATTGTGCTCCCTTCCAACTTGTGTCTACATTTCTCTACAAAGTACAAATGTGCCACTTAGTCTACAAATGACTTATGACAGCAACTACAGTGAACTACTACAAAGTTCAAACATGTATTTCATTTACCAAACTAAAGTAACCAAACAGTCCCTGAGGTGACTGAGCCTAAATCCCTAAAGCGTTGCTGAAAGGTAGAGTGTAGAGTAGACTATACGCATTACACTGTTACACACCTACTATACAGTATAGGCTACACTGTAGTGACTGTACAGTCAGAGTGTACTGTACTGTCTGTGCACCATGTATTTTCTACAATCTACATGTGTACATTATACAGTACATACTACATACATAGTGATGTACATACATACTGTTAGAAATTAAAATCAATGTTGATATGGCGTAATTTTGAATTAAATACACTAATTTAAATCATTTTTATTCTGAAAAAACCGGAAGTTCACACTATTAACTTAATACTTTTATTCTGAAAATTCTTCATTTCCGGTTAGCATTAGCATGTGGCGAAATTCTACATCTTCAAACCGTGAATCGAAGGTGAAATGACATGTGATGTTGTACACTGAGCACACTGGGATTAGCACTCATTTATTCACACTGAATAACGTTCATCAGGGAATGTTTAAATAACCACAGACACCAGAATATACGTAAGTGCTAGTTTTTTTGCGAGTCCAAGTACCGGTTCCCGACGTTCCGGTTTTAACCGGACTTGTACCGAAACTTTTTACAAGTCCAGTACCGGTTCGGCGTACCGGTACGCAGCACTAGCTGTGTGTATAACCCTTTCTCCTGTCTGTTGCTCCCTCTCTCAGCACAAGAACCAGAGGGGGATTCAATGGAGCCTGAATACCTGCACTGAGACCCTCACCCTGCACCCTGAGTCTCAACTCTCAGTGTTTTTCAAGCCTTTCCCTGTTTTTTTGTATTAAACAAAACATTAAGCTTTCCCAATGGTGTGGTTTTCGTTTTGTGAAAAAGTGCAAATGCAGTGTTTGTATATAATTACATCACATATTTTGTTGCTGTTGGTCGTGAAATTGCTCCTACTGACTTGAGCCAGCCATTTTTTCCTCCGCTCTGTGTCAGTGGGGAAGCCGTACATTCGTACTCCTTTCTCTGAGCGATTTGAGCATCCCCAGGCAGCACAGCAAACCATGGTGGCGACGAGGAGGCAGCACAGCACACCAGGACAACACGGAGGAAAAGGCACCGACAAACTGCATGATATGCTATTCAATGTTTATTGAATTCCATTTCATTTCAAACCTTTATTTAACCAGATTGGTCCCATTGAGATCATAGATCTCTTTTTCAAGGGAGACCTGCAATTTCCATGTATTTGCAATGGATGTTCCTAAAGCAACACATTTAACATCATCATCATATGCTGCTAGTCCTGTTGCTGCTGCTAGTCCTTTGATAGTCACCTGTCGGTCTCCTGTCCTTTCTGAAAGCCATAAAGACGACATTAGTCATTTAGATAACTTGTGTCCTCAATTACCAGGGGATTACTGAAACTACCATGAATTTAAGAAAATGGTAGAAATGAATCCAATCTGAATTTTAAAGCATTACTTTAGATCCCCTCCTCTAAATGTATCAATAAACATTAGAAAGTGATCCTCCTGACTACCATACAAGTTTAAGAAGATACTATTGGTTTGAAAGAATTCAAAGCTATAAATAAACAGCATCAGGCTCTTTAACCAAGGCACTGTTAGCCTAACATGTAAACTAGTTGTTCACACTAATCCTAATATTATCACTTAATATTAGCAAGTTCGATTTTATTTTTGAAAACATATTGATGTAAATACATACACATCGATTTGTTGTATAAATATTGCAAATCAAAACCTTTATTCACTAATAATTACCAAAAATCGTAGTTCTATCTCCTGTTATCAATGCATTCACATTGCCCGCCATGAACTTCCGGGGAACGATCCTCGTCTACATGAACCACGTGACGATAACCGTTTTTGGACTTCCGGTGTCGTAACTCTTCTATCTATATGGCGCTGCACTTCCCTATTAGTCAATCACTGGCCGTTTCTCAATCTTGAGGATACTGGCTTCCAAGCCAATATTTTAAGGATGCTATGTCATCGAGTGCTGCCGAAGTACTGTTCCAATCTCCAGCATACTTGGAATTCCACCGAGGCCGCGTCCTTGGTTTGGGGGAAATTTCGAGGCTGCACATGGGTAGACTTCGCATCCTTAAAATCCCCACAATGCTTTGCGTACGGACCAATTTAAAAAAAAACTTGCGGAGAATTGCTGAACCGACGCAGCACACATTTAAATGTAAGTATAGTGGCGTAAAACATGTGTTGGTAAATATGTTACTTTGTTACATTTGTGTGTTATCACCAAAAATGTCACCAAAAACGTGAAAGTAAAGCAAGTTCATAATTAGATAGACATTCTTCTTTATTTTCCGAAGCCGTGGCTTGGAAGTATACTTGCTTCGTTTCTGAAGGAAGTGACTTCACCAGTACGCAACTACCAAGCCAGCATCCTCGAGATTGAGAAACGGCCAGTGTTTCGTTGATATTTGGAGTTGAGTTTACTTTACTTGCCTGCCTTTTGGACTCCAAACATGTAATACTTTTTTATTTTATAAAGTATATAAGTGTCTTCATCCACCTTTGGGTCCTCCCTGGATGTTTTAATCACCATTTTTTTACATCAGGTTTGTACACATTGCACCTTTATCTGGTCTATATAAAGTTAAAGTGTGACTAAAGTCATGTGGCCCTATTTTGCTTTCTCTGTCCCTCCTATTTATTTTATTTTCTAAATTGAAGCTTGGTATTTGGAGCTAATTTGGTTTTATGCAAGGTTCCTCTTTGAATCTCATTTTAGGTCACCCAGTCTGGTGAGCTAACATGCTTTGTCATACAAATAATTATACCTCATTGCTTCTGTAATTTGTTATGCGCTGCAGTTTGTTTGTTGCCCGGCTTTGTGAAAGTGGCATGCAAATTATTCCTCCCCTTCTGTTTTGGAGCAAAACTGACAGGCACCATTAAGCCGCCAGCCTCACTTCTTTCTCCCCTCCTCCTTCACCTGCCCCAGCAGTGTGTGAGAAGTGATCACTTGTGAGACTTGGCACAGGTTGCTGCAACTCGTCATATAGACAGGCCAATAATGAAGATATGATTCCACAGTCCGCCACCTGGACTGAAAAGGATGGGATGTAGAGGGGAAGGAAATTAGGAGGTGAAAGAAAAGGGAGACAGGGAAGGGAAGATGTGAGGAAGATGAGTTTGTGAGGATCCACGGTCCCCGGGGTCTAGACACCGTGGGACCGTGGATCCTCACAAACTCAAGGCAATGCAGAAAAGACTATTGATCAATAAATCCGGTTTTCCTTAAATCAGCTGTGACTTCAATACAGATGGAGGCAAAGGGGGGAAGCTGACAGAACTTTGCAGATAGAAATTCCTCCATAATAAAATGATTGCTCTATCAGCCTCCAGTCGTGTGTTGAGTGATAACGCCTGGCTGGCAGTCCCTCATAGTTCATACGAAGGTTGGTCAGATCTCTGTGCAGGCTTGCCAAGTTATTTCATCTCCAATCACAGAAACATATTTCTTTGCCCCGTGCTTTTGCTGTCATGTTAAAATGGGAAAACTGTTTCTGATGATGACAGGGATGTCCACCTTCTTTTGGCCTTGTAGTATACGTGCTTCCCAGGCTGACTGATCATCAGGATATGTTTTGACTTGGCAAATGCTTTCAAATGCTATTTCTGCACAGGTATCGTTTATGTTGAAGTACATACATTCATATAAAGCATGAAAGCATTAAAACTGGTAACGATTCAACGCTGAATGATATGCTACACAGCTCATGCAGCAGATATGTCAGGTTGTGTGAGTGTGTTTTCTGACTGGATCTTCATATTTTGGCGGCAGTGTTGTGGGGCTGAATTATAAAGCCAATGCGGAGTACCAAAAAATGCAGTTCTTCAGATAAGCACTTCGACCAGGTGTATCTTTTCTGACATTTTATTAACCGATCCAAGTAAACAGTATTATAAATATATACAGGGATTGTTTTAAACAATCTGTAAATAATGCACAAATTGAAATTGCAGTATTGTAATTCACCAGTGAGAAAAAAAAACGTAATCCCCAAAATGTTAAATAAAAGTAATGAAAAGTGATAAGGTTGAGGGCACATACAAGCCAATTGACTTATTATCATTATCGTTCCCTGAGTGAAGCATTTCACCTTTTTTTTTTTTTTTTTTACATCCAGGTACCATTTATTGGTCTGGCTATGATAAACCGTTTAAAGCGTGAACATATGATAGAGTGCGTAAGCAGTATAAATACTGTAATCAATACTGCCTACAGGGCGTCAATCAGTCAGCAAAAGCTGAGCCGAGCATGAGCAGCTACAGTATGGTGGAATTAATCACCTGGAATAAAGTAAAGTCTGCATTTTCCGTTTTCCATTTGTCAAGACGACACAGAGAAAACAAGACCTGAGATGATTAAGCACACAGTATTTGACACATAATAAGTCTGAGATCTGATAGATGGTCTGGAGAGAGGGCAGGAAAGGAAAATGTTTCCCACCATGTTTAGTGCTCAACAAACAGCTGCTAGTGGCAAGTACATGTAACAGCCGAATTATGCCAGAGGGCAGTGGAAGTCGTGATCTCTGCTACTGAAGTGTTAAAGCGTGACGGTACATGTGCTTCACATTCTGCTCCTTTTTTCCTCTGCTGTCTTATTTCTTTTGGTACATTCTGCTCTCTGACTACATGGCAGCTGCCCTTGCCCGAGGCCGTATTTCTTATCCCACTGTTACTCATTAGAACGACACACCTCTTACCATCCAAGTTTGAGAGCAGACATTAAATTACTTTTGATCGCGGTGTAATCAAATCTTAAAAAGTGCAGAAGCACTGAACACCATGATTCTCTGACTCTTCGGTAAATCTTTGTAACAACGGAGAGCAAGTCATCCGCCAACAAATTACAAACCAAAAAAAGTTGCAGTGTTAGCATTAGCCAAATGACAGCAGCATCTATCATACAACTTTTATAAAAAGTGTAACATGTATTGCACACAAAAAATGATATATATTTAATGTGCAATAATCATATAAACTCAAAATACACTGTTGAAGACTATACATGTATTTAGAAGCTAAGGAAATTAAAAGGTTGTAATAGAATTGATAAATAAAACATTTAATAATATTTACTCTTATGCCACTAAAATATGACTCGAGGCTCTACATGCTCATAGTCCACCCATAAATATGTTTTCACTTATTTTCTGATAAGACCTCCACTCATAAACGATGTGCATGATTAATTTAGTTGTGTCTTAAAGTGCAAGCAAACCCAAAACCTCTATGATTTATATAAGCTCTTGAAGATGCTAATCAACCTTTTTAACATTAATTGTGAAAGAACGGATAGGAAAAGCCTAGGTATTATTAATAAGGCTGACATCGGCTTATTATGTGTAAAGTCACTGTCAAGGTTTACAGCGATACTAAATGGAACAGAGCATCAATATTGTTTTCAGTTCCACCTGTGACTACAAGTCAAAATGTCTGCCTCAACCTGAGATGAGGTCAAATCAACAAGAAGAACTGAGAATGTAAAGTGGACACTCAATTCTAGCTCCTCCCCTCTTTTGCAACTGTTGATGAATCTCGAGACCAGCAAGTTAGTCTATCTGGGGATACATATATAGGCTGAGGAATTACTCTTTTAGGTTTTCGTTTTTTACCATACAGTATGTGATCTATGCCGTGTATGTATTTGCCCTGGCAAGCTATTCTGTAAGGATTCATTTTTTGGGTCCTTTGGTATTCCTGTCAAATTCAGTTAGCATTGTTTAAGACTTGCCTGCTCGAATGTACTATTACCTGTTGTTCTCTTTTTTCTTAACCTTTAAGTTACTTGATAGTGAGCCCTGTATAGAGGAGCTGCCACATTTTGTTGCCTCCCTTTTCTCGAGTTGATCAAAAGTTAGGTGTGGGATTTTGTGTTGTTTTTGGCAGTTTAGTCAGTCACGCAGATATACAGTGCATAATTGATATAGTAAAAGGTTAATTGAGTGCACAAATTCACGAAAAGCTGATTTTAGCCAGCTATTTTTTTCCTTCCAAGTGCTGACATCTGATGATCAATCATGAAGACCGAGTGCTGCAGCTGAGACAGGTTGAAAGCACTGACGCAACACATGTACTTGAATAGTGGAAAATGTTAGTTTATCTTGAATTTGAACTCTGCCTATCTGTCCAAGTCATGATTAAGCCAAACATTTTAAATAATAATCATCAATAAAGGTGATCATAAAAGGTGAAGTACATGCAGAAAGGGAATGTGGTTGCTCTCATTGTTGCTCTGTAAAGGAGCCAGGGTTTAATCAAGTCGACTTGAGTACCATGATTTCACCTTATACATCCATACAGTGTGTTGCCCATCACTCAATCTATGTACCAAGAAAGATTGCAGAAAATCCAACATGGGAGCAATTAGTTCATGTTGGTCTGATAGCATCACAGTTCCCTTAAGAAATCTCAGTGGTGCATTCATGGTGGTTCATCCTGTTACACCATACCAAACAGGTACTATCTGGAAATGCTTGGTGGAAGGGAGCATTATTGCGGTGAGAAAATGTCAGTAATCATTTTAAATAGACTTGCTTTTAGAAAAAAATAAAACATCATCCGCCAACCTTAGCCTTCAAGCCAATCAACTCCAGGTTTCAACAACATGTGTGTCCTGAGATACCCTATATTCCTGTACTTTGAGCTATTGTAGTGAGCCAGGTACCTTTTAAATGCAAGACTTCTCTTTAATGAGAGTTTTAGGATGTGTTTTGTTGCAAGTTCTAATGGTTTCATTAGATTGTTCGTACATGTCTGTATGCAACGCTGATCCCTAGAAAATGTGTGTCTACTAATACTTTCTCTCTCCCTCACACACTTCTTCTTGTTAGATGAGACGCTTAAATGTTCTTTAAACGTCCATTAAATGTTAAATTGAATTCCCATCCCCATAAACGCCCATTCACTGATGCCAAATAGCGTCTGACCTGTTTTTAACCTCCATTTGATTAACTGCTGACGCAGGTTCAACCCATGTTGCTGTCTGCCTGAACAATTTGATTTTGGCTCTTTTTCTGTCATTATTGTTTGCTCTCCTCACATCTTTTTTTTCATACAGTAACTGCCTCTGTTCTGAACATCTTAATCAAGCTCTGAGTCTTTAAGATGGATAGTTGAGAAAGACAGCAAACAGTTGAGAACACAGTGTTACATATAAAACGATTTAAACAGTATAACTAAGTGCTTTTGTCTCTAGTTACATGCTTTGAGTACATGCCACTCATGCCTCTATTTCTACATGTTAACCTGCACGACTACCATGACATACTATTCAGAAAATGAAGTGTCATTATTTCATAGGAACATTTGTGAGTTTTCCAATTCCTCATTAGTCCTCTCTGGGATCCCTCGGGCAAACCACTAATGGTTTTTCTTTGATAAACATTATTAATATACAGTAGTGGCATACATTGTTATTCATAGTGGCCCACTTTCTCTTTGTAGACCTTGCCCATTTGTGTTTTTAAACTGATTTTCTCTTTACATTTTATATTTATTGTCCAACCACTCTACGGGAGACCTTGCAGAAATGTTTGTTGGTGTGACTTGTGTATAATGTTACCATTGGGTATTGTGGGGGGCTGTGGCTCCATGGGTAGTGTGCTGGACTTTGAATCAGTGGATAGCAAGTTCGAGTCCCACTGCAGTCAGCATGTTGTTGTGTCCCTGAAACACTTCACCCCAGATTGCTCCTGTGGGGATTGTCCACAGTATTGAGTATGTAAGTCGCTTTGGATAAAAGCGTCTAACAAGTAACATGTAATGTATTGATGCGGCCAGGATCATTGCACTAGTCTAGTGTATACCATTGTTGGATTGTGGCCAAGCGACTTGCTCAGCCAAACACATCTGCTAAAGGCTCTTTTTCTCTCTACGTTGTTTGCATTTCTTGCTCTCCCAACATCTTTGTCCCTCTGTCTCTTTCTGTACTTTAAGATTATGTTCTTAAAGGAATGGTATGCTCATGACACTCATTTTTTAAAAATTATCATCCGATAAAACAGACCAGTCTCTGCCAGTCTCTCTTTTTTTTTTTTTAATCCGATGATATTATCAGTGATTTTAAACTGATTATATACCGAAATAACATCAACACTGTGGGCGCCGCCATTTCCCGGACGTGACGTAATCCATGCGTTTGGTTTTTGAGGACACGTTGATCTCCATGTTATTTACTGTAGTTTCTCTATTCAAATATGCCTCACTGTATCGCGAAATATTGCCATAATTCGGATAGGAACAATCCACGGAATGCTCGGTTCCATCTGTTGCCAAAAGGTAAGCATAAGAAGTACATTCGGAGGCAGTGGCTAGCGAAATGTGGCCGGCCCGAACCGAGAGATTTACAGGCTCATGTATGCAGCGAACATTTCACATTTCCGGACGACTACTCTGAGAGTATGATCAAACATAACATGGGATTTAAAGAACAACCATTACTCAATGGAGATGCAGTACCATCGGTCTTTCTGGTGTCATCACCGACCAGGACACCAGTTCGGCCAGTAGAGAAATCGCCCTCTGCAAGTGTGAAGCGACGGAGGAGCAGAAGTAGTGCTCGGAGTAAGAATAAGGTATGTTATAGCGCATTTCCATTGCAGCGGCTAGCCCCGTTTTAACGTCCAGGCCAGGACAGTTTTTGGTGGCCTTTCCATATAGTGTAGTACCGGCTAGTGTGTATTTCCCCCCAGTTTTTCCGGCCCCATAAAATCGTGATTCTATGGCCAGGGACAACGAAGCTGAGTATGCTAAACTAGAGAGGGAATCGCTAGCAAGGGTGGTACTACATGCATACATATAGTATCTTATATCATCTTCCCATTATACACACATGCATTTCCAAACATTTGGACTACCTATGTTGCAAATGTATTATCTTTTCAATTTACACACGGCATCTATTGCACGTCTGTCCGTCCTGGGAGAGGGATCCCTCCTCTGTTGCTCTCCCTGAGGTTTCTCCCATGTTCCCTTTAAACTGTGGGTTTTCTTCGGAAGTTTTTCCTTGTACGATGTGAGGGTCTTAGGACAGAGGGTGTCGTATTGTCATACTGATATGTATGGCTGAATTCCCCCATCCAATCTCTTCACATTGGTCAAAACTTGTTCCTCTGCTGACGAGTCCGAACTGAAATACTCCACCATATTTCCGTGTGTTGACAAAGTGAACGCATGGATGACGTCACGACCATCACGTGACTACTGAAAATGGCAAACATGGCGGCGGCCAGACGGAATATACAGGTCTTGATAAAAAAGATCTATAAAATCATTATTTACCGGGGAATATCGCTGATTTCTTCAGGGTATGGTTTAAACATAACGTTTCACTAAATACTGAAGTTTTGATTAATTATCTAATGAGTGGACCATTCCTTTAACATATTAGTTAAGCTTTGAGTCTTTAAGTTTTAAAAGTTGTCTGTCTCAACCCAATTAGTTTCACCTGTTCCTGATTGGCTCTGCAGCCACCAGACTTCCTGCTCATCTCATTGTTGGATAGTGGCCATGTGACTTTCACAGCACAACAAATACTCAACTTCAGTCTAACGTGTCCCATAACCCTAAAGGCTGGCTAGACACTTACTCTGCTCCTTTCATATTTCCAACCAAGCACCCAAAACCTTAATATATTTTAGTATTGCAGCCAAACCAAGGAAGTTCTCCATACATTAAGTCATTCCAACCCAAATCGTAACATCTCCATAGCCCTAAGTCTACTAATTTTAACATAAGCCATGATCTTTCCTTTAACCTAAAATAACCCAATGTATACTCCCTTCAGGACCACTTGAGGAAAGGTTTGCCTTTGAGTTAGTTGAAAGCCCTGTGCTAAAACGTATACATCTTTAACGAGTGTTTTCAGTCGCAGTCACAGCTTTATCTTTAACATTTAGTTTTTAATAGGGCTGTCAAACGATTACAAATGTTAATCAGATTAATCACAGCTTACAAATTAATTAATCATGATTAAACACGTGGATTTGCTATCCTAAATGCAATGTAATGTAATGCAATGTAATGTAATGTAATGTAATCACCATTCGAACTATGTCCAAAATATGCCATTTATTTATGTATATTGTTGTGGGAATGGAAAGATAAATGAAAGAAGGCGGATATATCAATTTAACATACAGTATCTATATTTATTATAACATTTTTCTGCATGTCAAAATGAAAGACAACCCACACACCTATCAATCATCAAACCGTAGGGTCTTAATTCATTACGTGTTGATTTCTATCAACGGGGGAGTACTTCAGGAAAGTCGACAGGGGGGGGTGAACGTTGTGATCAGCTGTTTTAGCGCAGTTCTCCAGTGAAGGGGGGAGTCTCCCTCCTCAGCCGGTTGGCGTATTTTTGGCACAGTTCCGTTGTACAGACCGACGTTAACAGCAGCCTGTCTATGCACACGGAGACCGACTCTGTCGTCCGTTGATCTAACCGCCTTCTGGAAAAGCTTCACAAGTACGTCGGTACGCAAATGCGCTTTGTGACACAAGTGACGGTACGCATTTCAGATTACGCACATAACCTGCGTACCAGTTATGTGCACCCCTGTACCAGAGCCATATGATTACTATTATATGGCTCTGCCCTGTACTACAGCAAAAGTATTCTCTGTCGGGACTTCCTGCAACAACACCACGCCGTTATCAAAGATGTTCTATTGAGAAGACGATCACTACGTGACAAAAGTTTTCAAAACCGTGGCTACTGAAATCAATCTTACTAACTGCTGTCTGTGCAATTTACTCCGCGCGAGTTGGCAGACTTTATTTTGCTTACTTTAACATCATTTTTCATGGTGGGACTAAGCCATTTCTTGGTATGGGTGTAGCCTACCCCAGCCATACCCTGGCGCTGCCACTGGTGGCACGTATGGGGCGGACCATTCTGCACATGCGTTAAATGCGTTAAATATTTTAACGCAATTAATTAAAAAAATTAATTACCGCCGTTAACGCGATAATTTTGACAGCACTAGTTTTTAACAGTTTTTGAAGGCACTGATAAATGATTATTGTATTCCTGCCGACACGTGTGTATGTTTTGTACGTTATCCTTTGTGTCTACAGAGTGGCAGACAACCTAATAGTTGCAAAAAGGGTTCAATTACTTGCCAATTTCACAGATAAAGTGGAACTCTGGGGTAGGTTTATAAAAGGAGAGATTTCTTTTCAGGGGCAGGTGGTCAGACAGGTACCGATTATCCTGAGGAATGCTTTCCCCGCTCAGAGATCCAGGTCGTCGCACGCATCTCTGCTTGTTTAGCTGACATCTCTCAGTGGATGTCTGATCATCACCTCAAGCTCAACCTTGACAAGACTGAACTGCTTTTCCTTCCGGGAAAAGATTGTCCCACTCTTGACCTGACTATCAACATCGGCACCTCTGTTGTTTCCCCGACTCAGACTGCAAGGAATCTGGGTGTGATCCTAGATAACAACCTGTAACCTTTGTGCACTGCAAACATCGCTGCTACAACCCGTTGCTGCAGATACACGCTTTACAACATCAGGAAGATACGTCCCCAGCTGACCCAGAAAGCGACGCAGCTTCTGATCCAGGCTTTTGTCACCTCACGCCTAGACTACTGCAACTCCCTCCTGGCTGGTCTACCTGCATATGCCATCCGACCTCTGCAGCTCATCCAGAATGCAGCGGCTCGTCTGGTCTTCAACCTTCCTACATTTTCCCACACCACTCCGCTCCTCCGCTCCCTTCACTGGCTTCCGGTAACTGCTAGAATTCACTTCAAGACACTGGTACTTGCGTACCATGCTGCGAATGGATCTGGCCCTTCCTACATCCAGGACATGGTTAAACTCTACACCCCAGCGCGGGCTCTACGCTCTGCATCAGCCAAACGACTCGCTGCACCCTCGCTGCGAGGGGGACCCAAGTTCCCATCAGCAAAAACACGTGGGTTTGCTATCCTGGCTCCAAAATGGTGGAATGAGCTCCCCATTGACATCGGGACAGCAGAAAGCTTACACACCTTCCGGCGCAGACTGAAAACTCATCTCTTTCGACTCCACCTCGAGCGATAGAATTACTAACAAAGAACTGCTAACAGAGCACTTATATAATAATAAAGGACTGGCTTATCTATAGCCAGTTGAGTAGCACTTGAAATGCTTGGCTCTATGAAACCTGATGTACTTATATGATTCTGTTTTCTTCAAGGTTGTGTCTTCCTGGTCGAATGTACTTATTGTAAGTCGCTTTGGATAAAAGCGTCAGCTAAATGCAATGTAATGTAATGTAATGCTAAGAGCTGATAAAGTTGCTGGATAGGATTGGTTTGGCAGGATTTGGAATGACGAAGAGTGTTACAATGACAGGCAGTAAATATGAAGCTGTCTCTATCTCAGGAAGGTTTTTGGAGAAGTATAAAAAGGAGGAAATCATTGTCTTGACAGTACTCTTTGTCATTAAGGCAGACTTTTCGTAAAACCATGAGTCTGACAACTGCAATAAGAGTCAATTGCTTTTGAACTTTTCTAAAGAATGGTTGTTGTTTCAATTTGAGGGTGTTTCAAAGATAAAATTGTTAGCAGAACATTGGAGCTGAATCCAGCTGACACAAGTGAATTGTGTCACATCACTAACTATGCTGCATTGTGACCAAGTAGAGCAGGGATGGGCAACTTTGATGGTGGTGGGGGCCACATCATTGATGTACTGGCCACCAGGGGGCTGCAGATTCACTTGGAACACACACACACACACACACACACACACACACACACACACACACACACACACACACACACACACACACACACACACACACACACACACACACACACACACACACACACACACACACACACACACAAATTCCATGTGTCGTATGTAATTATTAACAAATATACTGAGTCTGACATCTTCATTGACATTTTACAATCAAAGGGAACATCCTCTAATAAGCTCACTAAATAAATATCAGTTCACAGAAATGTTATTTAATTTTTACAAGTGGCATGTTTGTATTGAACAGGTTATTAAAAAAAACAATTTTAAACTATTGGAAAGCACAGAAAATATGTGTGTATTGAGATTAACCATTAAGATGACATACACATGAAGTCATGAACACTAACCCAGCCATTAGTTGTCTAACTTGAACCTAAACACTTGTAGCCTGTCTCTGCATTCCCCTTATTCCACAATAAGGGGAACGTCAACACAGACACCCGTCAGCCCGCAATCTGCTGTTCCTCAGCGCCGCTCCCCCTCCCTCCCGCTGAAATTATGAATGAAAAGCGTAGTAATCATAGATAACACGGCAGGGTCCGTGACAGTTTGTTTTCATCTGATTTCAAATAAACAAAGTCTTGGTTTTAAGAATACTAAACTTGTTTCGCCAAATTCAGATGATAAAAACAACTTTGAAGCTTGTCACAGCAGGCATAAAAACAGCCGGTGTTTCTTGTGAGGGTTTCCTCGGGAAACAAACAAAATACACATAAATGCGTCACAGATTATAATCATCTACGCAGCTCGCGACGTAACTAGGAGTCTAGTGGACGGTATCAGTACTACAAGTAAAAAAAAAAATTAATTAATCTGAGGGCCGCAAAAAGAGGAGGTGGGGGCCGCATGCGGCCCGCGGGCCGCCATTTGCCCATCCCTGAAGTAGAGGCATGAGTATTCATGACAAAACTGAAGTACAACTCCTAATCGTCACCTTCATGCTAGCCATCTGCACACACAAACTAATCTTCTGTAGAAGCAAGATTAAAAGAACTTTCTAGGGACAGTTACCGTCCAGCTTTAACTCACAATAATATTTACAGTATGATAATTGTTATGACAAGATATATTCGCTCTTGGTATTGATGAGTGTTTTTAAAAGAAAAGATAGTTCTGTTGCCTAGCACGGCAGAAAAAAACTCAATTAATTGGACAAATGCTTCTAAAGGTGGTTAACAATAAGATTACTTTGTGAAAAAGTTTCAGTTATTTGGAAATACACTTTCAGTGTTCTGTTTGCTCGTTAGTAATATCTTGATCAAACACATTCATTCCAGATGGTGTGGCGTACTACTCCTTTTATAGTGTGCCGAACCCAGCAAACCTAATATTGTCCCCAGATGTTTGTGTTCTGAGAGTATTTTGTCTCTGTTGTTTGTGTGTGTATCATCTTGTGTTGGTATAACTCTTTGACACATCAAACCTTGTATACAATCCAAATTGACGAGGAAAATAACTTGTGTTCCTCACAAGTTTACCTTAAAAATGCAAAGCAAAAAAGATATATGGTTTATCCCTCGTGGAATAGTCAGTGGAGATGAAGCCTGAGTAGATATCTCAACAACAGTAAATATCTGAAAATAAATATACTGCTCGCTCTGCTTTTGAAAATAAACTGCATCTGTGGTGTGGAAGAAGTCAGTGCAAATGAAAAACAGAAACTAGGAGCACAACAGAAGAATGTTGATCTGAGCTAATGTGGGAAAAGAGATGAGACAAATTAAGACAGAGAGAGAGAAGACTGAGGAATGCAAAGATGTACGAGCGCTGCGTTTCCCGACTTTACTCAGGGGAGCAACTGAATAATTGATAAAGAAAATGATTAATGTGAGGGGGTTGTGGATGTATATTTCCTCAGTTTATAAGTATCCTAAATTAGATTAAAGTTGAATTTGTATGCCGTTATTACACCCCTCATTCAAATATAACCCTCAGAATGTGTGTGTGTGTGTGTGTGTGTGTGTGTGTGTGTGTGTGTGTGTGTGTGTGTGTGTGTGTGTGTGTGTGTGTGTGTGTGTGTGTGTGTGTGTGTAAGTAAGTAAGTAAGTAAGTAAGTATATTCCTCCACACAAAGTTAGATAACTAGTAGGGAATGAGTCCTTACCCCAAGTGAAGGAGTTCAAGTATCTCGGGGTCTTGTTCTCGAGTGAGGGAGCAATGGAGCGTGAGATGGGCCGGAGAATCGAAGCAGCGGGAGTGGTACTGCAGTTGCTTTACCGCACCGTTGTGATGAAAAGGGAGCTGAGCCAGAAGGCAAAGCTCTCTGTCTACCAGGCCATTTTCGTTCCTACCCTCACCTATGGTCATGAAGGATGGGTCATGACCGAAAGAACGAGATCGCGGATACAAGCGGCCGAGATGGGTTTCCTCCGCCGGGTGGCTGGTGTCTCCCTTAGGGATAAGGTGAGAAGTTCGGTCATCAGGGAGGGACTCGGAGTTGAGCCGCTCCTCCTTCGCGTCGAAAGGAGCCAGTTGAGGTGGTTCGGGCACCTAGTTAGGATGCCACCTGGGCGCCTCTCTGGGGAGGTGTTCCAGGCACGTCCAGCTGGGAAGAGACCAAGGGGTAGACCTAGGACCAGGTGGAGGGATTATATCTCTTCGCTGGCCTGGGAGCGCCTTGGGATCCCCCAGTCAGAGCTGGTTGATGTGGCCAGGGAAAATAAAGTTTGGGGCTCTCTGCTTGAACTGCTACCCCCGCGACCCGACCACGGATAAGCGGGAGAAGATGGATGGATGGACAAAGTTAGATGGAGAGGTTTTCTTCCAGCTCCTTTTTAAGTATTTCTATGGAACAATTGCTCCATAATTGATTAATTAGTTTATAAACTGATGTTTACTATAGTGTTTACTTTGTTCACCATCTTTGTTGAGTGTTAGCATACTAACATTTTCTATTTAGCACAAAGTAGGCCTACAGCTGAGGTTGATGGAAATGTCCTTGGTTTTGCAGCTTTAAGTTTGTATTAGCAAAGATCAGTGTTCTTGTGTTGTCCAGTTTGGGCGCCCTGTCTTACATAGTGTGTTTTGAGGTCATGAAAATGAATTGTAAAAGTTTGGTGTTTGGTAGAACTTAACTCAAGCACCCAGGAAGTGCACCAGACTTTAAAGCGTATTGTATAAGTGGCCTAACGGTGGCATTACAACTTCTGTGTCAGTATGTGACGCCATTGGGCCCAAAAACACCTTTTTCCCACTAACTGAAAGAGACGTCGGTCAATTAGTGGATAATGTTTTTGAACTGAATCAACAACTGAGCCAAGATTGGCCGTGACACTGCGGATTCGGGGGCTAGAGCTCTGATGGGTACTTTTGCTTCTTTGGCTTCATGTGCCACTGAGCAACTTTTGTAGGAACGAACGGGGTCCCGCCTCCAACGCTGCATACAGTTCTCTACATCCGTGACTTAGCTCCACCCTCTTGTGTTACTTACTGTTGCCGAGAAACAACACGGTGACAGAGCAAAACAAGATGGTGAAGGCCAAATTTGCCAAAGTCAATGCTTATAAACTGTCAGCCAGAAACCATTTGTTGACGTCACTATGCATAATTAAAATGTTTATATCCTGTCTGAACTAGTTGTTATGGTAATCCAGCCATTCACTGTTCAGATATTTAAGTCAAAACCTTTAAAGTCGCCCGCTTTACCTGGTAGCTCCAAAACTCAAGGAAACTTAAATTCAGCCTGGATAAGATCAGGGTTCATTGTGTTTTGGGTTGAACAGTCCCTTTATACAGGAGAAGCAGTGGAGCTGAGGTGAAAACATTAAAGTGTAGAATTGGCCATTTTCTGTTGATTATGTGTCCTCATTCACAGAGTGACTGAGTGTCAGGACTGGCTGGGCACCAGTGACAGTGTGTCTGAAAAATGACTCGTAATAGGCTATTACTACACAAGAACTCCTCATCTCCAGCAGTCTGCCTCTGGGATCCTCACTGCCACTGGAGGGAATACAAAACGAGAGGAAAGGCACAGAGGTATTGAAATTGAGATTGATTGACTGGTAGAAAGAGGTACAGATGCCAGGAATCAGAGCTGGACAAAAAGTCTCCAGAGAGATGATATGAGTTGAGGGGAGTAAGAGAATCACTTCACCTTTCAAAGGGCAAAAAATAAATGCTGGGGCAAGCACATGACGATAATTCCTGGGCTTATTTACCACCATGTTCTAAGGCAAGTTGGATGAATTCACAAGCTTCCATTTACTGGTTATGAGGTTTTTTTTTGTATTCTCTATTTAAAAAGAAAGATCTTGGTGAAGAGGAAAGCTGCTCGATAGTCAGTAATATATAAGCAGAGTGGCCAAATATATCCAAATGGAAATCCATAACTAGATCGAGGAAAAAGACATCCATGGTGTTAAAAAATTGCAATTACGGAATTATCTGGTAGGGCATGCTATTGAGTGGAAATTGTGTGATGTCCTTGTACCCTAAGCTAAAGGAGAAGCATTAAGGTAAGAGCATTGAAACACTATTACTTCATGGTCAATTCACTCAGTTAGGAACCTCCCTAAGCAAAAAATACTTGGTTAGTTAGTGAGTATTTAGCTCATTACTCATCGATCTGCTAGCATAGCTATTGCCGTGTATTTTCTCCCAGATTACATTTGTGTTTGATGAATACGTTTCTCATTAAAGTCTGCGTAGGTGCGGATGGACGGGTCAAAAAACATTGGACCACTGTACCACAAAAGGCCCGTCATTATTTAAACCTTAACAATGAACTCTTACTTAACTAGGGATGGGTATCGATTCCGGTTCTGCTTATCGATTCCGGTTCTTATCGATTCCCCGTTTCGATTCCAAAATTGTAAAAGAAAGAGGTCAAACATTTAGATACCAAAAATATCTTTATTCTGGGCATTTAACTGACATTTTTACAAATAAAAAATATACATGCAATACAAATGTATTGCACAATAGCTGTGCTTTATAACTGCAGAGCTATGCCTATGGCAAGCTATTAACAGGCATTACACTGTGCCTTGTATTTTTCTTTTTTAGTGCAGTGGAGCCTCACTTCAGAGCGTTTACCGTGATCTATCTTTGGTGTTATGAAGTGACTGAGCTCGTGAACTGTCTACGGGAGGGCGGGGGGAGCCTCGCTGCGGGGCAACTGTGGACCTCTGTCGCCTGTCAGCGCAACTTACATGATGCCGTTTAAAAAAATTAAGGGCGGTGCCGGCCGTCAGCATACCGAGCCGGCTGTCAACGGCCCGCTGACGACCGGCCGTTCCAACACACTCTCACTCCAAAATCGTCCAGGAGCGACATTTGGTCAGTGTCCGTGGCGTGCAGCTGTGACGCTCCTAGGCTCCTTCAGCTTCATAAAGGGACGCAAATAGCTTTCAACTGATTGCAATGTATTCCCATCTGCGGCGGGATTTGACGCTCATGGAAGCACGGCATTCGTTTGTGTCGGCTGCCCTTAAAGGCAATGTGAGCGTCCATTCCCATTGGATAACGGAGAATTGTACACCCGGAAGTAAGTATTCCCCTTACTGTCGATTGATTTTACAGTGATATCTGCACTACTCGTCGACTAAAAAACACCAGATTATCCTTCTTAATTACACAACATTGATTGGTTTAAATTGTGTGCAATGCTTTTGTATTTTTCCCCTTCGATTCGGAGAAACAAATATTTTTTCGGAGTAAAGGATGGCAGAAGACACTACACTACCCAGAATCCCCAGCTATCGTTTGGACTACACCATGTGCTCTGTTTGACAAACCCCGTTTTTTTTTAGCAGTATTATTAAAAGGTGGGGTAGGTACATTTCAGAAACCGGCTCGAGATACACTTTTTGTTATATTCCATGGAATGCTCTTAACATCCCGATAGCAATGAATATCGCTTATAATAATAATAATGCTTTGACAAAAAATCCATAAAAAAATGTCATCTGTAGAAGCCGTAATACTGTAAAAAGTATAACCAATTGGATTGGCCTACAGTACCTGCCTGTCAGCCTTCCATCGGGGCACAAACTTATATCGTGCCCTCATTGGTCATGTGCACGTTCGTGTGTGTTGGAGGAGGGGCTCTATAAGGAAGTGGCAGATTTTCTCCGGTTGTGTATTTTCAAATTCTAGCGATCTCGAGCCGGTTTCTCAAACTTACCTACCCCACCTTTAAGTCTTCTGCAATGACGCAGTTTACATGATTTAATTGAAGGGAAGTCAAATTGAATACAACTGGTGTTCCGGTGACCCGGTGGAATACAGGGTAAGGGCGGACTGGCCATCTGTATGTTCTGGAGAAATGACAGAATGGCCGGTCATCAGCGGGCCGTTGACAGCGGGCTCGGTACGCTGACGGCCGGCACCGCCCTTCATTTTTTTAAACGGCATCATGTAAGTTGCGGTGACAGACGACAGAGGTCCACAGTTGACCCGCAGCGAGGCTCCCCCCACCCTCCCGTAGACAGTTCACGAGCTCAGTCACTTCATAACACCAAAGATAGATCACGGTAAACGCTCTGAAGTGAGGCTCCACTGCACTACAAAATAAAAAGACAAGGAACAGTGTAATGCCTGTTAAAAGCTTGCCATAGGCATAACTCTGCAGTTAAAATAAAGCACAGCTATTGCCTTGCCTTGCCTTGCCTTGCCTTGCCTGAAACATTTATTATTTTTGTCGAAGGGACTGCTGTGCTTCTGTTTTTAGGAACATCAAGTACATAAATTAGAATGCGACTTTTTAAACAGCGATGTACTGTATGAGTAAATGGCACCTGTTCTTCGTTGAGAACTTTCTTGGAATCGCAACATAGCAGCTCAGAACTATTTGTGGGCAAATTCAATTCTCGGTCCGAAAGATTGCAAACACAGCCCCAGGTGAATAAAAGAGGGACCACAGTGTCTCCTTCACTTAGATTGTTTGGAAATTAAGTTCCAAGCAGCACACAGAGGAAAAACAAGAAGACTGTGGTGCTTGAAGTGAGCATCCTCTGTGTGACTGCTCTGTGCAATGTAACTTTAACAGCCGTCTAGAATGCGAACGGTATTTCCCATCCGACTTCTACCTATCTAAAAAGAAAATTGTTTGTTAACAGAGAGGTGATTTTGCCGAAACAAGTCTGTCTCTATCTGGTATACACAAAAGCGAAGCAATTTCATACTGGGAAATGAAATGGAAATGGTAAAAAAGAGCCCAAACTACAATTGGATCTGTCTTCCATCTGGATACCGCTTATGGACAATGAGGGTTTTGATGAGAAGCAATTTGTTAATTTACTTATTTTTTTCTTTCGTTCTATTTTGCCTTCCTAAATGTGTTATTTTATACCAAGTTTACTGCATTTAAATGACATTGTACACAAGTTTGGTTGGGTAAATGTTTTTGATATATCTGAGACCTGTCCATCTGCATTTCACACAGAGCACTGCTGGGATCGGCTCCAGATCCTCATAGAGAAAACATGGACAGAAGGGGACATTTCTGAACCAAATGTGTCAATATTCTTGCTGTTTTCCATTAAAGCTAAAACCATTTCAGCGCCATTCACAGTGAGCTGCATTCACCCTGCTGACCGAGAGCCTGTCCCACAGCGCCTGTAAGAGCCAGCTGTGGTACATGTGAGATACCTAATGGCCGACCATAACAGCAGCCCAGTTTGAGTGAGCATTTATTTTACCTGGCTCACAGCATAAGCTCCTTAAAAAAAATAGGCAAACGGGATAGGCACCACATGCAACATTTGAAAGTTTTCTTTTTGTACTCAAAGTATAGTATGTGGCAATGTCTTTTCTTTTTTTTCAACTTTTGAAGAAATATGTTGATTGCACAATGTAATAGTTGTAGAAAAATGACACCATCTGCATTTAGATTGGTTCCCTATGCAATTCTGTCAGCCTCCAGACACATCATCAGGGCAAATGTAAGTTTGATTTAAGGCTCACAAAGGAAGAGGATAGCGGTTTAGTTGCACTTACACTAATGAAGGTAATAAACAAATAAAACAGACATATTGTTGACAAAAAGGTCTTTATTGCTCCCAAATTGCAACACTTTCGGGCATCCTTTCACAATGAAAGCCCTAGATGGGTACACTGCATCACTGCTTACCAAAGGACATTTCGCTTAGAGGCAACACAAAAAAATAACTAACAACTTAACAAATTAATGTTGTCTGTTGCCACTTGAAAGCAAAAATATAAATGTATCTGATTACATAACTGCGGTTTTAGGGTCATTTGGTATGCATGTCGGTGCTGTATAAATGAATTGTTTATCCAAATGTCATGTAAGAAACTCTTTTTGGGACGGGTGGCGCAGTGGTCTGTGCATCTGATCATCAGATCAAGGGGGGTGCTGGGGAACTCCAGTTCGAAACCCGCTCCTGCCGCCACTGCGTCAGGCCATTGTGTCCTTGGGCAAGACACTTCACCCGGATTTGCTCCTGTGGGTATTGTCCACAGTACATGTATAATATCAATGTGTACTTGTAAAAGCGCCTCGATGACTTCGAGGCGTGAAGATGGACGGTGTGGCGCAGTGCGCTTTGCAATGATTATCAGATCAAGGGGTGAAACCCGCCGCTGCTGCGTCTGTAAAGCCGTTGTGTCCTTGGGCAAGACACTTCACCTGAACTTTCTCCTGTGGGTATTGTCCACAGTGACCATTGCATGTATAAAAAAAATATGTGTAATGTGTATTTGTAAAGCGCTTTGAGCACTGGAAAAGCGCTATAATAACTGTAAGGAATTATTATTATTATTATTTTTGCTTTAATATACTAAAAAGGTTATATCTAAAAACATACTACAGGAAGTTATCCTTAGACAACATAAGACAGCAGTTGTTGATTAATTAAAACATATTGACTTATGTCATATATCACCACAGCAACAGAAAGAAAAAAACTACAACCATATGGTCAGGAAATTGGCAATATATCTTCACATGTTGCCCTAGGGTAGCAATGGCAATAAATAAAATGACACATTTTCTACAAGACATAATTACCTGACATCTGAAATGACAAAAATAATTTATGTCACACACATTGTCGTCTCAATATGAATGTGTAGAACAAATGTGTCAAATTGATGGCAGGGAACATGGAAAGGGCTGTTTCTATAAAGCCTCAATGGAAGGCTTTAGGGGGCAGGGATTGATGGGGAGAAATGGCCTGAACCACCATGCATGATGGACATCTGATGTTCGTCTTCTTTGCTATTTGGGTTCATTTTGACTTTGTTTGATTATGGCTGCATACAGTATTAATTTGTTTCTAATGTTGGTGTTCAACCTCAGCTTGTTTAACACATTTTCAATCAAATGTATCCAAATTACAGACACTCTTTGGAAGCCAAGCCTTGCCACATATATAGATATTATAGCTAACATAATGCATTGTATTACTTTAGGCTTTTTAAAACCAGACAACAAACAGGAATCCAACTGCAAAGCTTTTATTTTTAAAACAAAGTTTCATGTTTTTTTTTATTAAAATAAATAAAAAACACAAGAATGTAAGTGAACAAAAATTAAAAAAAGTTACCTTTATGAATATCTATAGGTTATTTACGTAACCCCAGTACTCAGAGTAACATGAAGTGAGATGTCTCACTATGGGATGCGCCTCAACGCGTATGCAAACAGAAGCATCAATCTCATTACGCCAATCCTGATTGGCTGGTGATCTTGACGTCTACGTCAGGGAATCCACCCACCCTTTAAGTAGCTTGCGCTACGACGCAGCGTCATTCAAAATCAGCACCTCTTCTCATTTCGCCTTAGCAAGAAGGGCCGTCTGGTGAGACATCTCACTTCATGTTACTCTGAGTACTGGGGTTACGTAAGTAACCTATAGTTCCCATTCATAACACTCCGTACGATGTCTCACTATGGGATATTGTCCCCTATTGCTAGACATGCTTATCTCGAAAATCACTGGTAGTGGTAACAGGTAGAACCCTGTCTCAACACGGGACCCAGCACTGCGCGGGCCACACTTGGAGCAGAGACATCTAGCCTGTAAAAGTGGACAAAAGTGAGCGGTGAGGACCAGCTCGCTGCTGCACAAATGTCTTGGATGGAAACACCCTTGAACAAAGCCCAGGATGTAGCCAGTCCACGAGTAGAATGAGCATGCAGGCCCGTTGGTGCATGCAAACCCTGACTCGTCTAAGCCAGAGCAATCGCTTCCACAATCCAGTGGGAGAGCTGTTGCCTGGTAACGGGCTTGCCCTTATGAGGGTTAGCCCAGGATATAAAGAGTTGATCATTGCATTGAAACTCTTTTGACCTGTCCACATAGGTGCGTAAAGCACGGACTGGGCACAGCAAATTCGGCCGCTGTTCCTCAGAGGAACACAGTGGCGGAGGAAATGCCACAATGTCAATGGGGGTACATGAGCCAACCACCTTAGGTATAAAGGCAGGGTTGGGCTTCAGCAACACTCTCGTTTGCCCCGGGGCAAACTGAGTGCATGTACAGAGAGCGCATGAATGTCACTGACTCGATTGGCAGATGCCAGAGCCAGTAACAACACTGTCTTCAGTGACAGGTGTTTCATGTCAGCTTCTTCCAGGGGTTCAAATGGAGGTCGAGTGAGCCCATCTAAAACCACTGCCAAGTCCCATAAGGGCACCAGTGACCTGGAAATAGGGAGGAGCCTGCGAGCCCCTTTCATAAAACGGCAGACCAAGGGATGTTGGCTAGCCGTCTTTCCCTCAAAGCCCACATGGCATGCAGCAATAGCAGCCAGGTACACTTTGATCATAGAGAAAGCTCTGTGTTTGCCAATCAGGTCCTGTAGAAATAATAATAATAATAACTGGGATTTCTATAGCGCCTTTCAAGGGACCCAAGGTCGCTTTACAGGAATAGGGCAAGCACAAACAAAACAAAACAAAGGTCAGACAGACAAAACAACAGATAGATTTAAGGGCCGAAAGCCTTGATGAACAGATGGGACTTGAGGGCCCTTTTGAAGGCGTCCAGTGTGGGGATGTTGCGAATCTCCGCAGGGAGAGTGTTCCAGAGGGTGGGGGCTGCCACACTGAAGGCTCTGTCCCCGAAGGTTCTCAGTTTGGTGCGGGGGGTGGTGAGCAGGTCAGAGTCTGAAGACCGCAGGTTCCGGGGTGGGGCATGCGGGTGAAGGATGTCCGATAGGTACTGGGGGGCAAGGGCATGGAGGGACTTGTAGGTCAGGAGGAGGACTTTATAAGTTATGCGGAACTTGACCGGCAACCAGTGGAGGTGGATGAGGGTGGGAGTGATGTGCTGCCAGGGCTTTGTGTGTGTGAGGACCCGAGCTGCACAATTTTGGAAATACTGGAGCCTGTCCAGGATTTTGTTGGGAACCCCGAACAGGACACCATTGCAGTAGTCCAAGCGGGTGGTGACAAATGCATGCACCAGGGTCTCGGCAACCGACTCCGAGAGTGTCGGTCGGAGTCTGGAAATGTTCCGCAGGTGGTAGAAAGCCGATTTGGTCACAGACTTGACGTGGGAATGGAAGGAAAGGGTGGAGTCGAGGATCACACCCAGGTTGCGGGCTTCAGGAGATGGGGAGATGGAGCAGCCGTCGACCTCAAGGACGAAGTCACCAACCTTCTGGAGCAGTGCCTTGGGTGCCACAACCATGAGCTCTGTTTTACCGCTGTTCAGCTTCAAATAGTTTGAGGACATCCATGTCTTGATGTCATGCAGGCAGTTGATGAGAGACTGAGGGGGGAGCTGGGAGGATGGAGTGGTGCTGAGATAAAGTTGGGTATCATCAGCGTAGCAGTGGAAGTTGAGTCCATGATGTCGGATGATCTGGCCGAGGGGGAGCATGTAAATGGTGAACAGGAGGGGGCCAAGTACAGAGCCCTGGGGTACACCGTGGTGGACTGGGGCCGGGGGTGAGTTTGAGCCACTGATGGAGACAAACTGTTTCCTGTTGTGGAGGTAGGACAGCGCTGTGCCAGTGACACCCAGGAGGTCTGAGAGGCGGGTGAGGAGGATGTTATGAGAGATGGTGTCAAACGCTGCAGAGAGGTCCAGGAGGATGAGGATGCTGAGGCGGCCAGAGTCAGCAGCAATGAGGAGGTCGTTGGTGATCTTGATGAGGGCGGTCTCAGTGCTGTGTTGCTGTCTGAAGCCGGATTGGAAGGGCTCATAGAGCTCATGGTTGGACATGTACAGATGGAGTTGTACGGCGACCACTCTTTCCAGAGTTTTGCTGACGAAGGGAAGGTTGGAGATCGGCCGGTGGTTCTGGAGGACGTCGGGGTCCAGGCCAGGTTTTTTGAGTATGGGGGTGACTGAGGCCATTTTGAAGCTGGTGGGGACTATACCAGAAGCCAGAGAAGCGTTAATGATGATCACCATGTAGGGACAGAGGGTGGGTAGGCAGTCCTTGACCAGGGCTGTGGGCATGGGGTCCAGGGAGCAGGTGGAGGTCTTGGCCGAGCTGACCAGTTTGGCCACTTGGAGAGCATCCACAGGGGAGAAGGAGGAGAGGTTGGGGTGGGAGAGGCGCAGCGCTTGAGGTGCGTTACCAGGTGCCTGAGGTGCAGGTAGAGGGGAAGGACCAGTCACCCCGACATTGAAAATAGATAGTGCCAAGCGCTCTGGGTGTGGGTGAAAGATCGTCCCCCTCGCCTGAGACAGTATATGTCCCTGCGTAGTGGGAGCTGCCACGGCTGCCCGCACAGCAGCTGATATATCTCCGCCAGCCAGTACATTGCAGGCCAGTGTGGAGCTATTAGGATCAGTGGGTGGCGTTGTTCTCTCACTCTGGCCAGAGTTGGGGGTATTAGAGCCAGGGGTGGGAACGCGTACAGAAGGACCGGAGGCCAAACGTGCGCGAGCGCGTCCACGCCTAACGGTGCGTTTAAATCGCGCATTGAAAAGAACAGCTGACATTGAGCATTTTCTTTTGATGCGAACAGATCCACCGCGGCCCGGCCGTAATGCACCCACAGCTGACTCACAATTATTGGATTTAGAATCCAGTCTGCATATAGTGGTGCACCTCTGGACAACAGATCTGCCCCGAGGTTCATCACTCCTGGTACGTGCAACGCTCTCAGAGAGAGGAGACGTCCGCAGCTCCATAAGATCAGTTTGCGTGCCAGCATGTGTAACTGGAGAGAACGCAAACCCCCTTGGCGGTTTATATACGATATTGTGGTCGTTTTGTCTGTCCTCACAAGGACATGATGTCCTCTGAGAAAAGGCAGAAAGCGTTTCAGGGTGATGAACACCGCTAAAAGCTCCAGATAATTTATGTGTGACCGTTGGAGGTCTCTGCTCCAGAGACCCCTCACAGGTCGACCTTCGTATATACCCCCCAAGCCCGTCAGACATGCGTCTGTGGTGACCACCTTCCGCGATAGGACAGCACCCATAGGCACGCCCCGTACTAGAAAAGTCGGGTGCAGCCAGTGGCGCAGTGCCATTATGCATTTCATAGTGACCATCACTCTCCGCGCGCCATGACGCACGGGGTCCAGTCTGAGGGCAGCTACCCAGCGCTGAAACTCCCTCATGTGTAAGCGTTCCAGTCGTACCACCAGGATGGCTGACGCCATGAGCCCCAGTAACCGCAGACATGAGCTGAAGAGAACATATTTGCGTGGCTGGAAATGAGCGCGGCAAGCCCTGAAGGCTTTCACTCTCTCTGCTGACAGGCGGGCTGTAAAGGGCACCGAATTCAGGCGTAGGCCCAGGAAGAGTACAGTCTGGGCTGGGGACAACATGCTCTTTTTTGTGTTTATTACGAAACCCAGGTCGAGCAGGTGTTTTACGAGGACATTCGTCTGCGTAATAGCCTCTTGCTCCGACTGTGCGAGGAGGAGCCAATGTAGTGGACATTTTTATTATATCCTTATATGCTTAAACCAAATGCTTCTCAAAACATTGTAAAACACCTATATCATTTCCTGAGATTTCCTATGTTGTCATATTGTGTTAACCTATCATCCACTTTAGCAGACATCCGACGTCAGGTAGCCGCAGCCTTGCCTAGCCCTGCCACTGGTCCACTTCACCATCTCCAACCCAGCGACTTCGTGCTGGTCAAGGATTTCCGGAGAAAGAGCTGGAAATCCAATCGTTGGCAAGGTCCCTACCAGGTGCTTCTCGTCACCCAGACAGCGGCCAAGGTCGCTGAGAGAGCTACGTGGGTCCACACCAGCCACTGCAAGGTCGTAGTCACAGGAAAGGTGAAACGGTAGAAGCAGACGACAACAAGTGACATGTCCTAGTCACCAACGGAAGACAACAAGTGACGTGTCCTAGTCACCAACGGAAGAAGTAGACGACAACAAGTGACGTGTCCAAGTCACCACCAGCACCACACTTGCACTACATACACCAAAACACACTACACACATGGTGTCACGAGCGAGTGCCAGCTGAGCGGTTCCATATGCTCTCTGGTTCCTCGTTTGTGTTATCAGTCTGCGGAGTCTGACTGTCCGTGTCACAAAATCGACCGAGAGAATACACACACACACACACCCCATGGAGCAGAAAAAAACCTTACCGTTATTTCTAAAGAAAAAACGGCGCGGCAGATTACAATATTAACTGGTGTGTTAATATTTGTTCAATTCTTCTGCAAAGCAAAAAAGTAACCGGCAAGCGCCCGTCGACCGAATGTTAGCTTGGGTTCAGTCTGTGGACCGTTAAGCTAGCCCGGCTACTGATATTCGAGATGTGCTCTGAAGCGAGAAGAGGTGTTTGAATGACGCTGCGACGTAGCGCAAGCTACTTAAAGGGTGGGTGGATTCCCTGACGTAGACGTCAAGATCACCAGCCAATCAGGATTGGCGTAATGAGATTGATGCTTCTGTTTGCATACGCGTTGAGGCGCATCCCATAGTGAGACATCGAACGGAGTGTTATGAATGAGAACTGGTAGTGATGATCAGGACTTCAGATGACTGAAATATTTAAGTTAGGCACAAGGGTTAGAGGTTACAAAGGTTTATTTATGTCTCTCCTTATAAAATGTAACATCCATTTTCCATAACCTTATAAACAAAGAACAGAAACTGAGACATGATGTGGATCTGTGACTTAAAAATGTTTAATAATAACTTCACTTTTCTGTCACAGGCACAAGTTCAGTTCCATAAATCAGGTACTAATGTATTTCCCTGGCGCATCTATCATTTGGACAAATAACACCTTAGCTGATGTTTCTCTTTTACAATCCAATCATGAAGACACTGTATCTGGTGGGAAGCCTCAAACTCTAGGCTGAGCAGTAAATAAATGCTATAATAATGACAAATGAGCTTGCTATCACTCATCTGACATTTTGCATTAGAGAAACTTATTCAGTTGTGAAAGACTAACTTTTTGTATAACTGCGACAAAGCTTGTTATATCGCATCATCTTTCTTCAAGATCATGAGGACAGAGTAGTGACAAGGATGTGTGTGGGAGATAAATGGCAGAGGAATTAGCACTACTCATTGAACTGCCCGTACTAATTGTGATGAATTGTGCACATGAGGTCTTTAAATAATCCATTTGGAAAGAAAATTCACAGCTGGTTTATAGCATGCATGACTCCTGAACTTCCTCATCAGTTACTGAGATTGACACCTGTTGTGAATTCAGTGGTATTATCATGTTTTAGATACTACATGTTAATTAAAGTGGCAACAGAAGTGTTTGGTTTACCTCATCATTGTGACGTAAAAATTGTGTAATTGCAAGTCCCTCAGAAAAACGAAAATCTGGTTGTCTTTCTGACAGCTGCATCAATGATCACACCACTTATGCTCTAAGCCGGGAAGAATTTGACTATTTTCCGTTTTAAGTCCAGTTTGAGCACCACACAAAATGCAAATGATTGTATTTTGCATTTGCCTCTCCCCCCTGCCCCCACTGGACTTTAACACCCCACACACAGACACTCAAATCCAGCACCAGACAATTGTTTCTATGCTGCTATGAACAGTCTTGCACTAATGTATTGAAGTGACTGTTATTTTTGTATATTGATTGTTGTGCTTTTATTTAGGTCTTAATGTGTGCATATGTATACATGTGTCTTTGATTGTGTATATATATAGGTATATACATATTATATATATATTTGTTTTTGTACTCGGGATTGTGGAAACGGTATTTCGATCTCTCTCTGTACACACAAGTTGAAAGATTGACGATAAAGTTGACTTTGACTTTGTTGCCATGATCATTGTATCCACTTCAACTGCACCTTTCAACTTGAGCGCTAAATTCAAATTTCTGGTGCTGTATGACTCTGCTTTATTATTATTACATTACATGTCATTTGTTAGACGCTTTTATCCAAAGCGACTTACATACATTCAGTACTGTGGACAATCCCCACTGGAGCAATTTGGGGTGAAGTGTCTTGCCCAGGGACACACCGACATGTGACTGCAGTGGGACTCAAACGTATTAATGCACATACACACACACACACACACACACACGGTTCTCATGCATTAAGATCATATTTTTTTAAGTTGTTCATCATAAACTGACACAAGGAGCCCAATCGTACAGCAGAGTTGTAGTAGCTATCATTAATCATAAAATATGTGTCCTTACACTCTGTTAACACCACTTTTAGCAACAGAAAGCGTTACTGCACACATGATGTTGCTCGCCTCTTTTATTTTCATAATTCCAAGAAAAGAGCTCAACCACATGTTGGTGGTTTATGTTTTCCCCTCTTTCTTGTTACTCTAGTCATGATTTTTCTCCAACCTTAACCAAGTGTTTCAAATGCATAACCTTGAAGTTGTAATCCCTGATTCTATAGCATTTCATGAAAAGCCATTGAATGTATTTACATTCAGTCATAATATTTCCATCCAACAAGGAGGTAGTGTACTCAGTTCAGTTTGTTTGTTTGAAGCAGAATCCAATGGGAACACATTCAATGTTGGATCTGATCTGAATTACTGATCATCTGACTTATGGAAAAGGCCTTGATGAAGCGATGTGCTCTCCCCCTTATACTTATTAATATCATCACTGTTGTGCTATGGCTAGGAAAGACTGCTGGCTTGAACGCTGCAAAATGTGACAAACTGCAGTAGGACATCCTTGTATTTCTTTTGACTACTGCATTAAAATTCCTATGATTGGGACACACTAATTATTTATCTGGAATAGTATGGCTATTGGCAGGGACTATCTCAGTATACACAGTGTTTCAGCAATGCATACTGAACATCCTACTCCTAATGCATCACAATAAAAACATTCAACTGGCAACTGTTTGTTTTTGTATTTGATTCAGCTACAGGGAACACTCTAAAAACAAATGCCTCGGCTCAACAAAGAAAATCAACGCAACAGTTTGCATCGATGTTTATTGAGTTAAGACAACTTCTAATGAAATTGTCTTAAAGCAACAAAGTTATTTGAGTTAGGGGAGAAGGCTTTTCCTCTACAATCAGAGGTGTTTTTAATTACCACTTACTTAATAATTGGTATCATAAACACAAGTTTTTAAGTTGATTACTCAAAAGATTAAGTTGTTCCGACTAGTTTTACCACATGATTTAAAAGGAATTTTAAGTTGTATGTACTTAATTACCATCATTCGGGATACAAGTTTTTAAGTTGATTACTCCAAAAATTAAGTTGTTCCAACCTGTTTTACCGTATGATTTAAAAGGATTTTAAGTTGTATGTACTTAATTACCATCATTGTGAACACACGTTTTTAATTTGACAACCATTTATAAATTAAGTTGCTCCAAATATATTGTTTTCAATAGTTTTCTTTCTTAGCTTTTACATGTTTTTGCCTTTAAAGTTGTGCAGTTGTTTATTTCAACACATGATGTTTCAATCAGGAGAGAATTCATTTTGTTTGAACATTTATTGACACATGCCATATGCCATATGCCATATGCCATATGCCATATGCCATATGATAAGGTGCATGAACAAGTGAAATCACAGCTGACTGCAGGAGAGAGAACCATTTTATAATTTGGCTGCAGCACGGTGATTGGCTGCTGGAGAATGAGGTGAAATGTAATAGGTTAAAGAGAACGCCTGTGATGAGCTGATTATATGCAGCTGCGGAGTGAATATATATACACCCAGTCTTCCTGAAAGAACTTGCGCTGAGCTTCATTTCAATCTTGAAAAAATATATAAATTACACAAATTTAAATTGCCCCACAAATAATAAATAAACCCATTAGCCATATTACCATGGGAAATGGGGACACAGCAAATAAATGCTGCCATCACAACAAAGTTAGAGGCCTTTGTATGTTTGGGACGAGTGGCGCAGTGGTCTGTGCATCCGGTCATCAGATCAAGGGGGGTGTTGGGGAACTCCAGTTCGAAACCCGCTCCTGCCGCCACTGCGTCAGGCCGTTGTGTCCTTGGGCAAGACACTTCACCCGGATTTGCTCCTGTGGGTATTGTCCACAGTACATGTATAATATCAATGTGTACTTGTAAAAGCGCCTCGATGACCTCGAGGCGTGAAGATGGATGGTGTGGCGCAGTGCGCTGTGCAATGATCATCAGATCAAGGGGTGAAACCCGCCGCTGCTGCGTCTGTAAAGCCGGTGTGTCCTTGGGCAAGACACTTCACCTGAACTTGCTGCTGTGGGTATTGTCCACAGTGGTGACCATTGCATGTATGATATGTGTAATGTGTATTTGTAAAGCGCTTTGAGCATCTGGAAAAGCGCTATAATAAATGTAAGGAATTATTATTATTATTATTATTATTAAAACCAGTGCCAAATATGTCAAATCTGTAAAGTTTTTGTGAAACTACAGAAACAAACTCTCAATGGCCACCAATCTGCAGATCACACACATCAATTTGACAACAGATGTAACAAAGATGTTTACACTGCCGACAGTCATTATTTTAAACAGTGTGAACACATTTAACGCAGAATGCTTGCTCATTCATTTGTTTCCCTCGACCACGAGGGTTGCCATCGTATGGTCAGATCCTGGGGTGGACCGGTCACTGATGAAGGCGATATTCAAGTCCTTTTGAAGCACATTAAATAATAGGTTACCGCATAAGAGATAATGAATTAGGTAATGCATATTTTTTAAACTGACACTCTTAGCGAATTCAGAGCCATTATTACCAGCTGCTAAAGCAACGCTGGTATTGTTTTCACCTATTGAGTCTGCATGTGTGTGTCGTCATGGCAATGTGGTCCTGAAGACACACAGAGGTGGTTTTGAGTACTTTGCCTAGTGTTTAAATGCATGTGGACAGATTTTGTCAATCACAACCGTGCAAGTTTTAGTGTGCTTCTCATATTTTTTGCAGGTTCCATACAATATGTGAATTGGTTAAGAGAAGAGCAGAAGCCACTTTTCAAATGTTACACAATCTTTTTCCCATGCCATTGCTGTCAACACCTATCCATGCTGAACGCTGCTAAGATATTATTGATTGGGGTGTGGCCAAAAGTGCAATATGCTTCGAAATGTAACTGACAGAGAGCAGTGCTTTTGTACTGTGTTTTTACACTGTGCCCAGGGATTTTATTTTATTTCAAGATTTTTAATTACGTCGCTAAACTCCTTGAAAAGGTCCTCTTCCTTTTCTCCAAGGTACACGACAAGGCAGTGGATGGCTATAGTTCTCTGTGTACTTCAATTGTATTGTGCTATTTTTGAAAAAGGAAAAAAAGTGACCTAAATGAATATATTCTGAATGGGTGACTGCCAACAACTTGCATTTCAATGACAACTCTAAATAACGATCCTACCTCAAGAAGCATGTCTTTGATCTGCTTCACCGAGATTCATTTTTAATAAAAAGTGATATCACAATAGTAACCAAAGTATTTTTACACTCACAGTAGTCTCTACTACTTTGTACCCTCTCACATAACTATTCACAGTTCAAAGGCTGCTAATTTTGGTCAAACAGCAATTTGCCTATCCAGTGCAACTACAAGGCCATCTACTGTATTTGAATGACAAAAGATGACACTCACCTTAAATTGTCCTTTGTATATTTCTATTTGTCTTAACTGTGGGAACTTGTCCAGGCATGTTAAGTGGGAGTGGACTTGAAATCCTTAACTCAAGGTGTAGAACAATTAAGTTATCAAGCCAATTGCATTACTTACTACAACTTGAATTTAGTTTTAAGTCAATTAACGCAGAAATCAGAGTTCAAATTACACACAATATTAAGTTGATGTAATTACCAACATTATTACGTCAACACAACTTATAAATTCATGTTTGCCTAAATCAATTAACTCACATTTTTATCTTGCAACCATGCATTTAATTAAGTGGAGGTGAAAGGTCGCCTGAATTCGTTTTTAGAGTGAAGACAATTTTCACTAAAACCGGTGCGTACCAAATGGTCATTTCTGGCATTTTTTTATTGAGTGGATCATTTTTTTTTTTTGCCAGAGAGTAAAGGAGCCATGTTGAGTTTGTTATGAACCGAGATACAGGACGCAGGACCCAAAAGCAGGATTCGGAGACAGATGTCCAAAAATAGAATGTTCTTTAATCACAAATTAAATCGTACTTTCACAAAAAATAGAAAGTAGATAAAAAGCCAAAACAAAGTTGTACAGCAACACAAAAACTCACTTGACAAAAGGTCTAAATCCCAAGGTAGGTATCAGGAGTCAAAAGGCCTGGGTGCTCACGACATGAAACATAACGAACTGACAAAGGAACAGAGAAACACCAGGGCTATATATAGGTGAGGGGGATGGGCACAGGTGAAAACAATCAGGGCAGGGCCAAGCAATCTCACTGGCGGGAAACACACAAAGACAGGAACTGTGGGATCTGAAATGACAGGAAAGATTACTTTCAAAATAAAAACATAACTAAACCTAACATATCTGTCGAGTCACAACATTACCCCCCCCTCTAGGGACGTCTCCTGACGGCCCAGGCAGATTAGGATGTTGCCTGTCGAAATCCCTGATCAACTCCTGATCCACAACGTAGCGAGACGTTCTTCCGGAGTCAACTTAGCCCGACCCAACTGCATGGGCTCCTCTGAAACACTAGGGAGCACTCTTCTCTCAGGAGGAGTATCGGTAGGAGGTCTCCAGGCGGGACGATGGCTTGGTGTGTCCCCTTGGTGTCGAGGCAGACGTGCCACACTCTTGAACCTTTCTTTTTGTCTTTCGGCCAGTCTATTGTCTATTCGAGCTGCCAGTGCAATGACAGAATCCAAGTCTTCTGGGAGGTCCAAAGGTATTAACTGGTCTTTAATGGAATCCGAAAGACCAGACAAAAAGGCGTCGAGCAGTGCTGCAGAATTCCAGCCACTATCTGCTGCAAGGGTCCTGAACTCAATGGCATAGTCCGATACTCTGCGCTGACTCTGCTTAATCTGCATCAGTGCTCTGGCTGCCTCCCTTCCAGGAGCCGTGCGATTAAACACCTTGTTGAGAGTGTCTGTAAATACATCCAGCGAATTACAGGTAGATGAATCTCTCGCCCATTCGGACGTAGCCCAGGCCGCTGCTCTCCCCGTTAAGTGGCTCACCATGAAGGCCACTTTGGAGTGATCAGTGGGGAATGCAGCAGGGTTATATTTATAATGGAGATCACAATGAACAATGAAAGGGCGGCAGTCACCGGAATCTCCGGAGAATCGCTCTGGAGATGCCAGACGAGGCGGTGGAGCATGGAGTGGCACATGGTCAGCTGGAACAATAGGTGTGTGAGCAACAGCAGGGTGCTGAGGGGATGAACCAGCTTCCAGGTGAGCGAGGACACGGTGCAGCTGTTCGGCAAGGTGATTCACCTGAGTATTGACTGAGGCTTGAAAGTTTTCCTGACGGCCGGTCAGTTCCCTCACCCCCAGGTTGATTGCGCCCAGCTGCTTCTCATGCTGGTGTAGTCTTGTTCCTTGAGCTCGCAGAGCTATCTTCACTGTCTCTGAATCCGCTGGGTCCATATTTTGGTCAGTTCGTACTGTTATGAACCGAGATACAGGACGCAGGACCCAAAAGCAGGATTCAAAGACAGATGTCCAAAAATAGAATGTTCTTTAATCACAAATTAAATCGTACTTTCACAAAAAATAGAAAGTAGATAAAAAGCCAAAACAAAGTTGTACAGCAACACAAAAACTCACTTGACAAAAGGTCTAAATCCCAAGGTAGGTATCAGGAGTCAAAAGGCCTGGGTGCTCACGACATGAAACATAACGAACTGACAAAGTAACAGAGAAACACCAGGGCTATATATAGGTGAGGGGGATGGGCACAGGTGAAAACAATCAGGGCAGGGCCAAGCAATCTCACTGGCGGGAAACACACAAAGACAGGAACTGTGGGATCTGAAATGACAGGAAAGATTACTTTCAAAATAAAAACATAACTAAACCTAACATATCTGTCGAGTCACAACATTACCCCCCCCTCTAGGGACGTCTCCTGACGGCCCAGGCAGATTAGGATGTTGCCTGTCGAAATCCCTGATCAACTCCTGATCCACAACGTAGCGAGACGGGATCCACATCCTATTCTCTGCTCCATAGCCTTTCCAGTCAACGAGGAACTGCCTGCCACGTCCCCTTCTCCGGACTGCCAGCAGTTTCTTTACTGTATAAACAAGGCCACCATCAACCATTCTGGGGGGTGGCGGAGGTTTAGTTGCGGGCACCAAACTGCTTTCCTTGACAGGCTTGATCTTCCCAACGTGGAATGTAGGGTGGACCCGCAGGGATCTGGGGAGTCGCAGGCGCACAGACACAGGGTTCACGATCTTCGTTATTGGAAAGGGACCAACAAACCTGGGGGCTAATTTTCTTGAAGCGACATGGAGGGGTAGATCTTTCGTGGACAACCACACCTTCTGCCCAGGCTGGTACACTGGAGCTGGCCGGCGGTGTCGGTCAGCCCCCCTTTTCATTGAAGAAGAACTCCTTAGAAGGGTTCGACGGGCAGCCGCCCAGATGCGATGGCAACGTCTGACCAGGGCATGTGCAGACGGGACCAAGACCTCCTTTTCAGTCTCAGCAAACACGGGTGGTTGGTAGCCAAAGACGCACTGGAAGGGAGTCATACCAGTGGCAGAGGTAGGAAGAGAATTGTGGGCGTATTCCACCCAGGTTAGATGCTTGCTCCATGATGAGGGATTCTGAGCCACCAAGCACCTCAGACATGTCTCCAACACTTGATTGAATCTCTCCGTTTGTCCGTTGGACTGGGGGTGATACCCAGAGGAGAGGCTAGCGGTGGCTCCAATGAGACTGCAGAACTCCTTCCAGAACTTGGAAACAAACTGTGGGCCCCGGTCTGACACAATATCCCTGGGAAATCCATGTATCCGGAACACATTGACCATCATAATTTCCGCCGTTTCCTTGGCCGAGGGTAGCTTGGTCAATGGAATAAAATGAGTCATTTTCGAAAAACGATCTACCACTGTTAGTACAGTGGTCTTACCTTGAGACACCGGGAGTCCAGTAACAAAGTCCATGGATATGTCAGACCAGGGCCGTTGGGGAATGGGCAACGGCTGCAGCAACCCAGCCCGAGGCATGGAAGAGGTTTTGCTGCAAGCACAAACAGGACAGGCATTCACATATTCACCAACATCTTTAGCCATGGACGGCCACCAGAAACGCTGCTTAAGTGCGAACATGGTTCCTCTAATCCCAGGATGACAAGTGAGCAAGGACGTGTGAGCCCAGTGAATGATCTTGGAGCGTAAGGGCACTATAACAAACAGCCTATTAGGCGGACACTCACTAGGTGCTGGACTCTCAACATTTGCTTGCTGCACCTCTTTTTCTATCTGCCAAGTTACCGCTCCTACCACACGGTTCAGTGGTAGGATGGGTTCTGGTTCCTTGGCAGCAGGCTCAGGGTCAAACAGACGGGACAAGGCATCTGGCTTGGTGTTCTGGGAGCCAGGTCTAAATGACAAGGTAAAATCAAAACGACTGAAAAAAAGTGTCCATCTAGCCTGGCGTGAATTCAGTCTCTTAGCCTTTTTCATGTATTCGAGGTTCTTATGGTCTGTCCATACCAGGAACGGCTGAGTGGCCCCCTCTAGCCAATGTCTCCACTCCTCCAAGGCTTGTTTCACTGCCAGTAGTTCACGATTTCCCACGTCGTAGTTCCTTTCCGCTGAGGACAACTTACGGGAGAGAAAAGCACAGGGATGGAGCTTATTATCCTTTGCAGCCCGCTGAGAGAGAACTGCCCCCACACCGAAGTTAGAGGCATCCACCTCTACCACGAACTGTCGAAGTGGATCTGGGATGGTGAGGATGGGAGCAGAGGTGAACATCTCCTTTAGAGCTTGAAAAGCATTAGCAGCTTTGGAGTTCCATTCAAATGGGACATGAGGAGAGGTAAGTACATGTAGCGGAGAAGCAATAGAACTGACATTTCTGATGAAACGTCTATAAAAATTTGCAAACCCCAGAAACTGCTGTAGTTTTTTCCTGTTGACAGGAACTGGCCACTCGGCCACGGCACTGACCTTGGTAGGGTCCATCTTTAGTTGACCGTGGGCAATGATGAAACCCAGGAACGATGTGGTTTGGACATGGAACTCGCACTTCTCTGCTTTAACATAAAGTTGGTTCTGTAGCAGGCGGTCGAGGACTTGACGGACATGCTGCTGGTGGGTTATGTTGTCAGGAGAAAAAATCAAAATGTCATCAAGATATACAAACACAAACTTATTCAGGAAGTCCCCCAACACCTCATTTATGAGGGCCTGAAATACTGCCGGTGCGTTTGTCAAGCCAAAAGGCATCACTAGGTACTCATAGTGTCCACTAGGTGTGTTAAATCCAGTCTTCCATTCGTCCCCCTCCCTGATTCTCACCAAATGATAAGCATTCCTTAAATCCAGTTTGGTGAAAATGTTGGCGTCTTGCAAAAGTTCAAAGGCGGAGGAGATGAGTGGGAGAGGGTAACTGTTTTTGATGGTGATTGCATTCAGAGGGCTGTAGTCTATACAGGGCCGGAGTGATCCATCTTTTTTGTCTACGAAAAAGAAGCCCGCTCCCGCCGGTGACGAGGAAGGGCGAATGAGTCCGGCCTGCAAGGAGGTCTCAATATAATTGTTCATGGCCTCCCTTTCGGGTCCGGAAAGAGAGTAGAGGCGACCCTTTGGAATTGGGGAGCCAGGTACCAAGTTTATTGCACAGTCATTAGGCCTATGTGGTGGCAGGGCAGTGGCTCGGGCTTTACTAAAAACCTCCTTTAGGTCCCAATAGCAACTGGGCACCTTGGACTTGTCAGGGAAATCTTGCTCCTGTACTTGGATAGCCTCAGTCATTTCTGTACATGCAATCCTTCTTGCATGGGGAGTGTTGTCATCAGTCTTATTGTCTCTCAAACAGAAATGCTTGCAGTCCTCTCCCCATCCCTTAACTCTCCCAGATCTCCAGTCTATGTGTGGGTTGTGCTTGACTAACCATGGGTAACCAAGAATAAGTGGATGCTGAGCAGAGTCAAATAAATGGAAAGTCATGTGTTCAGTATGTGTTGCATTTACGGTTACTTCAATGGGCATAGTACAGTGGGTAACGGTAAACAATAACCGACCATCCAGAGCAGAGGCCTTTAACGGTTGCGTCAAAGGAATTACCCCACAGTTCCACTTCTTGGCCAACCCCCAATCCATTAAACTTTCATCCGCACCAGAGTCTATGAGAACCCCCTGAGTTAAAACATGTCTGTCTATTTTTACTTGTACCTGTGTCAAGGTACGAGGAGGGAATCCAGATGACAGTCGGCTCACCAGGGTCCTCCTCGTCCCTAATGAGCCCGATCTTTTGCTGTACATGAAGCCAGGAGGTGCCCCTGCTCCCCACAGTAAAAACACCTGCCCTCCTGAATGCAAGGGTCCTGAACTCAATGGCATAGTCCGATACTCTGCGCTGACTCTGCTTAATCTGCATCAGTGCTCTGGCTGCCTCCCTTCCAGGAGCCGTGCGATTAAACACCTTGTTGAGAGTGTCTGTAAATACATCCAGCGAATTACAGGTAAATGAATCTCTCGCCCATTCGGACGTAGCCCAGGCCGCTGCTCTCCCCGTTAAGTGGCTCACCATGAAGGCCACTTTGGAGTGATCAGTGGGGAATGCAGCAGGGTTATATTTATAATGGAGATCACAATGAACAATGAAAGGGCGGCAGTCACCGGAATCTCCGGAGAATCGCTCTGGAGATGCCAGACGAGGCGGTGGAGCATGGAGTGGCACATGGTGAGCTGGAACAATAGGTGTGTGAGCAACAGCAGGGTGCCGAGGGGATGAACCAGCTTCCAGGTGAGCGAGGACACGGTGCAGCTGTTCGGCAAGGTGATTCACCTGAGTATTGACTGAGGCTTGAAAGTTTTCCTGACGGCCGGTCAGTTCCCTCACCCCCAGGTTGATTGCGCCCAGCTGCTTCTCATGCTGGTGTAGTCTTGTTCCTTGAGCTCGCAGAGCTATCTTCACTGTCTCTGAATCCGCTGGGTCCATATTTTGGTCAGTTCGTACTGTTATGAACCGAGATACAGGACGCAAAAGCAGGATTCAAAGACAGATGTCCAAAAATAGAATGTTCTTTAATCACAAATTAAATCGTACTTTCACAAAAAATAGAAAGTAGATAAAAAGCCAAAACAAAGTTGTACAGCAACACAAAAACTCACTTGACAAAAGGTCTAAATCCCAAGGTAGGTATCAGGAGTCAAAAGGCCTGGGTGCTCACGACATGAAACATAACGAACTGACAAAGGAACAGAGAAACACCAGGGCTATATATAGGTGAGGGGGATGGGCACAGGTGAAAACAATCAGGGCAGGGCCAAGCAATCTCACTGGCGGGAAACACACAAAGACAGGAACTGTGGGATCTGAAATGACAGGAAAGATTACTTTCAAAATAAAAACATAACTAAACCTAACATATCTGTCGAGTCACAACAGAGTTGTTAGATGAAGAGCTGCAGGCGACAGGCTGTACACCTCAGAAAGGGACAGCTTCTACTGCGCTCTGTTGTGTTTCTCACGCCTTGTGCAGCATGAAATCAGATCTCAGTTTGCAGCATCTGATATTTAAGAAGTGTGTTACATTTGAAATGGCAGAAAGTCTTGTTGCAATTTCCAGATATTAAAAGAGGTCCTTTGAGTTTCTCTGGTAATTATCAATAGTAGCAGTTAAGTGAATACTGTTCAAACAATACTTGTGTTTGTGTTTTATATTGATTTCTCTGTTTTATCCTTTCATAAATGTGAGGACTAAAATGGCTATGAACAAAGGGCTAGTTGCAGTAAACAGGGTTTTATTGCTCTGCGGGGGAGGTGTTATGCAGGACATGGTGCTAGGTGGGGGAAGATCGCTAGCATGTCATGTTTTCAGGGAAGTCTACATCTCTTGAATAGTATATTTGTGGGTTTAATTACTTTGTATTTTGTGTAACCAGAAGTTGGAGATATGAGAGGTGAAATATTTGTGTTATCTTTGGAAGCAAAGAAATATCCTTTAAGACACATCTGAGGTCTCTGGAATGTGTGTGTGTGTGTGTGTGTGTGTGTGTGTGTGTGTGTGTGTGTGTGTGTGTGTGTGTGTGTGTGTGTGTGTGTGTGTGTGTGTGTGTGTGGAGGTTGAGTAAACTCCACCCCTTCCTGTATCTATTGGTATGAAAGCCTATTCAGCTTTCTGTTCTGCCTCTCTCTTCTCGCGCTGCCCGGACCGGAAGGTCGTGGCGGCCTGTGAACAAGGGCCAGGAGTAGGCCTACTCCTGACATTACGCATATGATATGATATGGTTTTGTATGGTAATGTATTGATTGTATTGCATTGTTATATTACCATTAAAATAGATTATTGTTTTTAACGGATACTTGTATGTTCTGGATTCCTTCCTGTATGATAACCAGCTTGTTAGGGACGCGCAGAGATTTGGAATGCGGACCAGTTGTCCCTACAAATCTCTAACAAATGGTGACCCGACGTGCCTGGTAAACAAGGCTGTGGAAGAATCCGGACGACCGGAATGGGTCGGGAACAAACACTTTTAGACATCTCAGACAATCAGCAGGGCCCTGCAACTACAAATAAGGTAAAACTTTAGGATTGTCTGTAGGCGTTTAACAGTGTTTTTGAAGTTTAAATGGAATATACAATGCATATTTTACTATGTTAGGAAAGTTATATACAACACGTGAACGTTGATCGCAAGGTAGACAGAAAGTCCGGCGTAACGTAAAATAGAGCAGTTTGGCGTGGACCTCAGGTATACTTATTCCTGAGTGGCGTGGAAACGGTGCAGTTTGTGGGTTGCGAGGTTATATTCCTGCACGACAAAACCTGGAAACTCGATATTTTAGATCGGGTCGCCGTTTAAAACTGGGGTTAAATAACAGACTAAGGCTGAAAGCTAAGTGACAGCAGTCTGCTATATGTTCAATCGAGGGGAAAGAGAACGCAAACCTCACCGAAATTGTGACTGGACCGGCTCTCGTTTCCCTTTGTCTGTAAACTTAATTTGAAAAGCTAACGTGTGATAAAGGGCTCGCTAAGACCTGGGTTCATCATTCGCGGTCTTGCTTGTCTGTTGAAATACACATCACATTATCAAGCTGGACAAACTGTACGGGGAATAAATCTGTGTGATTTTTACCTAAAATACCTGTGTGAGCGATTGTCTGTGGAACTCAGACAATGCACTCAGAAGAGTGAAGCTCATTTGTGCTCTGCTGCTGCCATCTAGTGGCTGAAAGGGGGGGGGGGGAAGCACGTTAACAACGACAATAGCCCAGTATATTAATACAAGTGAACACATATTAATTAAGTCAGATAAATAAAAGTGAAGTGAATATGGAACGTCAGAATGGTTAAGACAATTCTGAAATTCCAGGGAGTTACCGGGAGCAATGGGAACAGATTAAGAGATTGATTTTAAGTGGAATCAAACAGGGGGCTAAAGAAAAGGCTTGTATATTTAAATAAATAACAAACATTGCATTGTGAATTTCGTACTATTCGTCAGTAACTGATCATTCAAATATATTTCAGAGGAACTTAATTGCATACAGTAACGTTGAGGGAAAGTAGAAAGTAGTTTGCTGAGTAGGCTATATGTAGTACATGCAGGTTAAAGTTTGATTCAAATTGAATATAATAGTGGATTGTTCCACCTACATTACACATAGAAAGATGAGAATTTGTTAAACATTAGATAACGAACTCACTGTAAGAAATATATAGTGTAATGTTATTTAGGAGTTGTATTGATCTGTTTCTTAATTGTTCTGTCTGTTGGTTGTCATTGTTGATTAGTAAAGACCTTGTTTTATGTTGGTAAATGTAATGGTAAAAGAGCAAGCTATTCATCACAATTGTATTTTTAGGTTATGAATAAAACAAAAAGTAGTAGCCTAAGTGATAAGCAGAAGGGTTTTTGAACGCTTGTCAGTCAGAAGGAATCTATTAATGTTTATATGACAGGGGTGCTTATGCCCGCTTCGGTTTTCAATGTGCGCCATCATGTTAAAACAGAGGATTGGTGGCATTTTCAGTTCATTGCTTGCTTCCACACGCCTTCCCCCTCCGTGTCTCTTTCATGACTTTAGTTAATGCATTAGAACGATTGTTAACTTGCCGTGTTTCTAGAAGTCGAACTCACTGTTCCGGAACGGCCTTTCACAATAAAAGCCAAAGGCCGCTGTTCGCCAGAGATGCCTTCACAATAAAACAGTAATTAGCTTAACAATAGATTTAACTTATATTACGTCCTTAAATATTGATTTCAATTCATTACAGTTTTCAAATACGGCGCGGATTGAATACAGTTATTTGTGTATTCTGTAACCTTACCATGCTTGTAACACAACTTAGATAAACAATTTGAAAATGAATAGAATTAACCAAGTAGATAGAATAAGCAAGTGGTAAAGGGGGTTTCCTGTTTGGCTCATTTGGTTTAGAACTGAAGTAAGGAAGAATAGTGTTTTATGAGAACTGTCATTCCTCATGGTTTCTAAAGATAAATCATCAGTGAACACATATTAATTTGAAACCTATTCATTGAAAATGAATAGAATTAACCAAGTAGATAGAATAAGCAAGTGGTAAAGGGGGTTTCCTGTTTGGCTCATTTGGTTTGAAAATGAATAGAATTAACCAAGTATATAGAATAAGCAAGTGGTAAAGGGGGTTTCCTGTTTGGCTCATTTGGTTTAGAACTGAAGTAAGGAAGAATAGTGTTTTATGAGAACTGTCATTCCTCATGGTTTCTAAAGATAAATCATCAGTTTGTATGGACTTTGATGTAGAGATAGGATCATGGTGGAGAAGGAAGACCTTTTTTGGTTTCAAATTAAAGAAGATTGTAAAGATGAAGTAAGCAGGACTTCAACTAGACAAAATAGATTTTACAATGTGGTTTTACTACTTTTAATGGAGTAAATAATCTGGTTAGACTACTGCCATTGATTTGTTTTAACATTCACATGTTTCAGCATTCCTGACCATATAGACACTCAGCCGTTTTATTTTGTAACCCGTTGGGAGAGAGATTTAAATTGAGTTTTTCTCAGTAGCTGAATGTGATTACAGCAGCATTGGATAGTTCTGCACCACCTTTTGGGTTCTCTGAATCAGTGTGTTGGTGAAGAGTTGCTCACTGCTAACAGAAGAAGTATGCAAAGAATGCATCTCTGAGGAGATATTGACATTATGCTTGTGCCTCGTTGTCAAGGCAACAGTGGTGTGAAGAGGTACTGCGGTTTTGGGGGATTTCTGCCGTACAGAGGACAACGTGTGTCTGCCAAGTGATTCCTTCCCTCATCTCAAAGCCAGGGAGAGTTTCCTTGGAGCCCACTGACCAGGGCCGGTCCTAGCTTTTTGGGGACCCTGCCACTGACAACAGCTGCATCACTGACTGTGCTCATTATGACAAGATCTTGAGACATGCTTGTCTCAGATTGTTCTGGAGGAATGATGCAATGATTTTACAGCATAATTGTGCAATAGTTTCCCAGTTGGTGGTGTAGAAACCTTAATGCTTAGTGTTTAGATAGGAGGCTGCTTGTTTATATGATGGTCTGGAATGCTGAAAAGATTAAAGTTTAATATTTTTGGCTAGCAAACAAGACATCTGATTATTATGTCACACATAATAATCTTGTTATAGAAACTAGCTATGGGTCAAACGTGTGGTTGTTATACCATTGTTATCATGAACAAAAGATAAATAAGGAAATAGTATCTGCTTAAAGATGAATGGATTTCATATCCTAGAGGGGATTAGTTATTGTGAATACTCCACAAGGTATATACTAATGTATTGTAAAGAACTTTAATTGACTTGATAAATAAGTGAAGATAAGAAGATGTATTAACCATAAATTAGTCAATTGGTAAATAAAAAATAGCGGTAAAGAGGAAATCTATTAAAGTGAAGTGAAAAATCATTCTAAAACACACTGATAGAAAAGGGAGGGGGGGCATGATGGAAGTATGCACTAGACTTTTTATTCATGTGTGAATTTGGTAGTGTTTTAATTTGTTACAGTATTGATCAGTTCAAAGGGAGAGTTTTAGTAACAGCTCTATAAGATCAGACAAATATGTATTTACATAGGTCATGTTGAAGGGAAAGCTAGTTCTAAACTAAATATAGTATTTCAATGTGAGGTACTGGTTTCACCATTGTGGCATAGTTATTACCATAGGAGGGCTTTCGGATGGACATACGAAAGGACTTCTGTTTTTAAATCCTTGATAAAGTAGGGAGTAATTGTTGCATGTTCGGACACCCAGGGTTCTACGCACTGTTAAAGAGGGTAACATTGTTTTTTAAGTGCACCAGAATTGAAGATAAATTAATAGAATGAGTTATGGAATACATAGCAGAGCTTTACAGATCCTAGTAATGTTTTGACTAGGGCTGTCAAACGATTACAATTTTTAATCAGATTAATCACAGCTTAAAAATTAATTAATCAGATTAATCACCATTCGAACTATGTCCAAAATATGCCATTTCTTTATGTATATTGTTGAGAATGGAAAGATAAATGAAAGAAGGCGGATATATCCATTTAACATACAGTATCTATATTTATTATAACATTTTTCTGTGTGTCAAAATGAAAGACAGCCCACACACCTATCAATCATCACACCGTGGGGTCTTAATTCATTACGTGTTGATTTCTATCAACGGGGGAGTACTTCAGGAAAGTCGACAGAGGGGCGGCGGCGGCGGCTAGTGGAGTACTTCGTGACCACAGAGTGTGAACGTTGTGATCAGCTGTTTTAGCGCAGTTCTCCAGTGAAGGGGGGGAGTCTCCCTCCTCAGCCGGTTGGCCTAGTTTTGGCACAAGTCCGTTGTACAGACCGACGTTAACAGCAGCCCTGTCTGTGCACACGGAGACCGACTCTGTCGTCCGGTGATCTAACCGCCTTCTGGAAAAGCTTCACAAGTACGTCGGTACGCAAATGCGCTTTGTGACACAAGTGACGGTACGCATTTCAGATTACGCACATAACCTGCGTACCAGTTATGTGCACCCCTGTACCAGAGCCATATTATTACTATTATATGGCTCTGCCCTGTACTACAGCAACAGTATTCTGCGTCGGGACTTCCTGCAACAACACCACGCCATTATCAAAGATGTTCTATTGAGAAGACGATCACTACGTGACAAAAGTTTTCAAAACCGTGGTTACTGAAATCAATCTTACTAACTGCTGTCTGTGCAATTTACTCCGCGCGAGTTGGCAGACTTTATTTTGCTTACTTTAACATCATTTCTCATGGTGGGGCTGAGCCATTTCTTGGTATGGGTGTAGCCTACCCCAGCCATACCCTGGCGCTGCCACTAGTGGCACGTATGGGGTGGGCCATTCTGCACATGCGTTAAATGCGTTAAATATTTTAACGCAATTAATTCATAAAATTAATTACCGCCGTTAACGCGATAATTTTGACAGCACTAGTTTTGACACAAGATAATAGTGATGTACACAAGTTTCTGAAATAGATCTATTAGTCATTTTAATACTAATTAGGTGTAAATGAATTGCAGTAATAGTAGTAGTACTCTAAGGAGGTGACACTTTTCAGGGAATGTGGGAAACGGCAATGAGGGGTTGGAGATATCTTGAACATTATAGTTGTAATTGTGAATTAATAAATGATGGCGCTCCATATATACAGATTTTTATAGACGGAGCATGCTGGCCTGTGCTGGAACATCTCTGCAGGGCACGACACATGGCCAAAAAGACTGATACCAACTGACCTTTGACCCTGACCGGCAGGGTAACTTGGGAAGGCACTGTCAATGACTGACTCTGAGGTGTACCTGACCAAACTTAACTTTACAACCTGACAGTGTGAGTGTGAGTGAGTGTATGTCTGCATCTGATCAGTGCAACTGCATGATTTAAAACAATGACTAATCAAGCATGTTTTTGGACTAACACATTATTCTTGTGTGATAATAACAACCTGATCTCACCAGAATGCGTGACTCCACCACGACTCCTTAACACCACAATGCGTGGTGGAGTCACGAACTTTGTTACATTTGCGTGTCGGCACCACGCAAACAACCCCAATGTAAAGTGAATGAGGCTCCTTTGTCGTGGTGCACACACGCATTTCTACAACGTGCATTGTGTGTAATGCAACTGTTTTTATTTTTATTAAATTAGTTAGTTTTTAAGGAAGGCCAGAGCTTCAGCTGTGTCAAATAGATTGTTCCCTTCAGTTAACGTTATTTAAAAGATAATGATCATGTCCCCTGTATTGTATTACGAGCGTCCATTCCCATTGGATAACGGAGAATTTTACACCCGGAAGTAAGTAGCCTATTCTCCTTACTGTCGATTGGTTTTACAGTGATATCTGCACTACTCATCGACTAAAAAACACCAAATTGTCCTTTTTAATTACACAACATTGATTGGTTTGAATTGTGTACAATGCTTTTGTATTTTCCCCCTTCGATTCGGAGAAACAAATATATTTTCGGAGTTTTTGGACGGCAGAAGACACTACACTACCCAGAATCCTCAGCTATCGTTTGGGACTACACCATGTGCTTAGCTTGACAAACCCCCGTGATCAGTCCTCAACCTCTGTGATTGGATGCGCGACGTTTACACAGAGCGTCCAAAAGGACTTTGAAATGGAATGAAACCCATCGACGGCACACTATTCAAAACAGGAATCGAACGTGTCCTACCCCCTCCCCCCCTTAGGTCACAGGCTCCTCCAACAGTGCTACGCAATAAAACAGATACACAGAAAAAATTGTGAAATAGTGCAATAAGAGTCTATATACAAGTGATTGGAATATGATATATTAGATAAATAATTTCTAAGTAGCTGCCAGATGAATGCTATTTCTAAGTTCAGGTGTTTAATAATCGTATAGCCTGTGGGATGAAGCTGTCCCTGAGTCTGGTGGTTTTAGTCCGGATGCTGCGGTACCGCCTGCCAGACGGCAGCAGACAGAACCGTTTGTGGCTGGGGTGATGGGGGTCTTTTATAATCCTGAGGGCTTTCTTTAAGGTTAACCTGGTATTTTTAATCCACTACATTTATTTTAGTTACTTTACAGATTTGGATTAATGATGTGAAATATAAACAACCCTTAAATCAGACTTTAGTTACACCTGAATGAAATTCAGTGAAGGTGATTGTCAAGTGCCAACAATCAGGCGAGATATTTGATAGTTGGTTGCTTGAGAAGACTAAATATGTATCTGCAGATCCGTTTAAAGCATGTTCATTACTCGTTATTCTCTAATAGTTCATTAAAGACTGTATATAATTGCTATTTTGCACATCCCTTTCAAGATTTCAAGATTTTCTAAGGTTTATTGACATATCATATACACAACAGTGTAGTTATGCAATGAATGAACAACTTGGGTCACAGGTTCATCAACAGTGCATTACAAGACATCTATCAATGTGTGTGTATACTTCCACCATTACACTGTCGTATTCTGCACATTTCTTTAATTAAAGCCTTATTAGTTAGCACATCCTCCTATCAGGCACTAAACTGTTTTACTCTAGATATCATTTGAGTATCTTCTTGATATTTTCTATTCTATATTTATATAATTGACCTTCTACTTTCCCACTATTTTGTATGTACTCTTAATATTTGAATGTTTTCATAAAATATAACACATTCAAAAGTGCGTTACAAAAATGAAAGACATTAAGAAAAAGGCATTTTAAACAGTCATTAAAAAGCAACACAATCTTCCTGCATTGCAATTACTCTAAACGTGCTTTAACCAGTAGGTGGTTTGGGTTAAAAGGCTGTCAAGTTTACAGTGTTAACAAAATAAAATATACTGCTGTTTCCGGTTTAGTTTACGACGAATATTATTTTGTTATTGTTTTGATATTTGTAACACAAAAGCGATGGAAAAAACCCATAGCAACCAAAAAAAGATGGTCTTAACATGACCCAGTCATCTAGTAGTTAATAAAAAACAAGAATATCAAAACAAAATATTACTACTAACTTTATTGTGAAATTAAAACAGAACGGTAAAAGAATAGTTTCCGGTGTATTCTGATGCCCGATCTCTGTAGATAAAGAAAGAACTAAGACAGATGTGTAATATTTAATGCAGCCAAACCATTTATTACAATGCATTCATGTGATGACTTTCAAAGAGTAAAGCAAGCACTGCTGAATAAAGTATGATTTTCTCTTTTACGAAACCTTTTTTTTCATATGGAATGCAGTTGGAGGTCAACCAATCACAGCGCTTGAGGACTGATCACGGGGTTCATGGTGTAGTCCCAAATGATAGCTGAGGATTCTGGGTAGTGTAGTGTCTTCTGCCGTCCAAAAACTCCGAAAAAATATTTGTTTCTCCGAATTGAAGGGGGAAAATACAAAAGCATTGCACACAATTCAAACCAATCAATGTTGTGTAATTAACAAGGACAATTTGGTGTTTTTTAGTCGATGAGTAGTGCAGATATCACTGTAAAATCAATCGACAGTAAGGAGAATAGGCTACTTACTTCCGGGTGTAAAATTCTCCGTAATCCAATGGGAATGGACGCTCGTAATACAATACAGGGGACATGATCATTATCTTTTAAATAACGTTAACTAAAGGGAACAATCTATTTGACACAGCTGAAGCTCTGGCCTTTCTTAAAAACAAACTAATTTAATAAAATTAACAGTTGCATTACACACAATGCACGTTGTAGAAATGCGTGTGTGCACCACGACAAAGGAGCCTCATTCACTTTACATTGGGGTTGTTTGCGTGGTGCCGACACGCAAATGTAACAAAGTTCGTGACTCCACCACGCATTGTGGTGTTAAGGAGTCGTGGTGGAGTCACGCATTCTGGTGAGATCAGGTTGGATAATAATGTGTGAAATGGGAGGTTTCCTAAACATTCCACCAAAGGGGAAACCGCCCACATGTGACCCGTTTACTTTCTGCTTGATGATATTTCACTCCCACAGGAGGTGGCGGTTTGCAGAATGTGAAACTCAAACTAAAACATGAAGATTCTGTTTTCTTTTAGGACTGAAAGATGGAGAGAAACACTTCATTTCACTGAAGTGTTTACTGTGGAAATGATGGATGTACATTTGGGAAAAATGTTTGGTATTGTCTTATAATCCATTATGACCTGAAGGTTTTCTTCCCATACAGGATTTTGTTTACACATGAGATAATGTGTAAAAAAGGGGGAGTGTAAACTTCACAATGTACATTTTTCATTTAGGGACTGAAAGGAACCTGCTGCCCCAACTCGATTGTTCAATCTGACCATTGATTGACAGTTTTAGAATTGACCTGCTCCATATCTGGGGATAAGACACTGTTTGATAAATGTTGACATGTCTCTAATATGGATTGAGTTATAGCAGGTAACACAGATAAAGAATCAGTGGCCAAGGGGCTACCAGAGAGATGTAAGTCCAGAATGGAATACTGAAGAAGCTGACCTGTGAGTAATGTTTCAACAGGTATTAAAGTAACTGAGGTTTGAAATGTAGAAAGAACATATTTACAGTTAAAGCTAAAACATAGTAATGTAATGAGACACAATGTAATTTAAACAACATCATGTAACTAGTCTGGTAAAGAAGTAAAAGCCATAGACTTTATTGTTTCGGTCATTATGGGGATATACATTTCATCTACATTTATAATAGAAAGACATTTGAGGACAGTTTGTTGGAATTCTGTATTCATTTTTCAGCGGGATAATATCTAAGCACTGACGGGTAGAAGCAGTATCACCAGGAAGCCATTCACTTTGTTAGTATCGTGATTTTGGTTGTTTTTGAATCCATAACATTAGTGTGTTTCTTTACCAGAAACATTAGCAGTTCAAATCATATTTAGATTTTTAATGGGATCTCAAGGATTTCATTTAAAAATAAACACAGATGCTTGTCAGAAATTCAGAGCTATTGAAATATGTTATTTAGTTTACCTAAAGATGTTGGGGTTCTTATTTAGTTGGCACAGTCCAAGTATTAAGATTCTGAAGCTGCACAAGTAATTTAGAAAACCTGTTCACAGACGTCTGTTGTTTTAAGACACCCCACCAACAGGCTCCAAGTTGCCTACGCAGTGGTGGGTCAAACGGCTGAGGGCCCCAGAGCCCGGAGCGTAGGCTTGAGGGATTTTGTATCAGATTTCTCCACACAGGTTGTTGACGCCAAAAGGGGGACCCGAGACGCAGGAGGCTGAAGGTCATCGGGACAAGGTGGATCAACCCCAGGTGCTCCGGCCCCGACCGAGTGACCCAGCGGATCTCTCAGGCCGTCCGCATAGGAGGAAAGGGGGACAGCTCGTACCACGGGAGCCAGTGTGCGGCGGGGAAACCACCTGCTAGGACCAGGGGACGACATCAAGACGGATCTGGGTCTCGTCATGGAGGTCGACACGGATGCTGTCATCAGCGGACTGGAGGAGAAGGACCTCGAGGACATCCATGCAGCAGATGACTTGGAAGCGGCTGGCAGTGGGCTGGGGGACTTGTCGAGGCAGCAGAGGAGTCTACTTCTCTCTGATCAGTTCCACCCGTGAAGGGAAAGCCGCATCTCCCCCTCCCTATCAGCTGTCGTGTGGGCTATTCCTTTGGGGGGGGGGGGGGGGGCGGGCAGGCGGGCTGATGATTCACCACCAGGAGACTGCTTCTTAGCACTCAGCTGCCCCCTCATGGTTCCTTCACTGCCATGGGAAGTGATGTTCTGTTCCTTCACAATTTAAAATACTTTGGATCTCAGTTTCTGATGGATTTATACGATATTGGGGGACAGACACAGTAGATTTCAAGGTTTCAAGTGCCTTGTGTAAGTTGCACTCTTTTAAAAGAGTGCAAAAGGGGGATTGCAGCATCTGATATTTAAGAAGTGTGTTACATTTGAAATGGCAGAAAGTCTTGTTGCAATTTCCAGATATTCAAAGAGGTCCTTTGAGTTTCTCTGGTAATTATCAATAGTAGCAGTTAAGTGAATACTGTTCAAACAATACTTGTGTTTGTGTTTTATATTGATTTCTCTGTTTTATCCTTTCATAAATGTGAGGACTAAAATGGCTATGAACAAAGGGCTAGTTGCAGTAAACAGGGTTGTATTGCTCTGCGGGGGAGGTGTTATGCAGGACATGGTGCTAGGTGGGGGAAGATCGCTAGCATGTCATGTTTTCAGGGAAGTCTACATCTCTTGAATAGTATATTTGTGGGTTTAATTACTTTGTATTTTGTGTAACCAGAAGTTGGAGATATGAGAGGTGAAATATTTGTGTTATCTTTGGAAGCAAAGAAATATCCTTTAAGACACATCTGAGGTCTCTGGAATGTGGGTGTGTGCGTGTGCGTGTGCATGTGCGTGTGCGTGTGTGTGTGCGTGTGTGTGTGTGTGTGTGTGTGTGTGTGTGTGTGTGTGGAGGTTGAGTAAACTCCACCCCTTCCTGTATCTATTGGTATGAAAGCCTATTCAGCTTTCTGTTCTGCCTCTCTCTTCTCGCGCTGCCCGGACCGGAAGGTCGTGGCGGCCTGTGAACAAGGGCCAGGAGTAGGCCTACTCCTGACATTACGCATATGATATGATATGGTTTTGTATGGTAATGTATTGATTGTATTGCATTGTTATATTACCATTAAAATAGATACTTGTATGTTCTGGATTCCTTCCTGTATGATAACCAGCTTGTTAGGGACGCGCAGAGATTTGGAATGCGGACCAGTTGTCCCTACAAATCTCTAACAAGTTGCAATTATTTTTGACTGATTTATTTTTCTAAACATAAGATTGGTTGGTTGTGCTGTAAACACGCAGCACCTTCTCTTCTGTTGTATTGCTGGAAAAGAATCTACTGCTGAGTGTTTGCAAGAGTATTAAACCTGACTTACTATGGCCAAAAGCTATCATCCCGTAATTAATAATTTACTTCTGCTAGATTTGTTGCGTTTATGTGGTAAGACTATGAAAAACTATTCACTTTTTTAAGTTAATGTCCTTTAAATTACAGTGGATGTTAACTATGGATATAAACGTTAGAAGAGTGAATCAGGCATGCGTAGGGAAAGAGAAACTCTTTACACTGGTATAAAAAGAAACGGAAAGAAAACCACTGATGCACAAAAGCTGAAATTACGTTCGGCTTCTTGATACACTGTGAGGGTTCTACTTTAAACTACCTAAAGACATTATTAGGCCATAAGGTGAACCATGTTATCGTTTCAACCCGCTCCACAGAAGTGGAACTACATAATCTTCATTTCATAAAAAAGAACGAGTCATGCTTATCCACCAAAAAAAAGTTTGTCGCTAAAATTCCTGCCAATTCTTCTAGGCATGTAATTATTGGCTGAACTAGTCCCTTCAAAGCATAATAATATCTTGGTCCAAAGTAGTGCCACGGTTCGTCACGTGATCGTGCTACACCAATTGGGTGGCTGCATATTGTCAACAGAAGTGAAAGATGGCCGCCTACATGGTTGCGCTAAACCAGACCAAATGGATTCTAAACAGTGCTGTATGCTTGTTTTATGTCATGTTTTGTCATATGTCTTAATACGTCACTAAGTCCGAGGTATTTGCGTTATATACGCGGTATTTGTGAGAGGTTTTACTATCTGGGAACAGAGTTGACCATCGAATCAACATTGACTAGCAGCGTTTATCAGCCAACTCCAGCTACAAACAATTTCCCCACGGGAATTAATAAAGTATATCAAACTCAAATTTATCAAACTATCATTCCTGGACTACCATGTTCGCATCGCTAGGTTCATTGGCTGAGCTCGTGGATTATTCCATTAGACTGAGGACTTTTGTCTGTCTGTTGTTACCCTGTACACGTTAAATGCACTCTTAAAATGACTTGATTTCATACATAGCTGCGTCCAAGAAGAAGGTTAACTTGTTACGTTAAGTAATTTAGATCAATAAAAAGCAGTACTTCCAGGCTGAAGACTTTTCTTTTTGTCGCTGCTTTTAATTGAACTATTCATATCTTAGACTGCACTGTAACTTTTATCCATGTATTTTTTCTTTTAATGTTTATTTTATTAGCTTTTATTTTTAATGACTGATTTTAAATGCTATTTTCTTAATGTCTTTCATTTTTTGTAAATCACCTTTCTTAAGCTCTTTTCTGTTCTTTTGGTTTTAGCGCCTGGCCGATACGCTCACACATCACTCAGAGATACGTTTGTTTTTGGTACATTTATTTCCAAGTTATCGTATCTTACCAGACGAGGTTGAAACAGTGTTCGTCCTTTAAATAAACAAATAGTCTCTTCTCTGCAGTGCAATGCAGCGGTCAAAAAACCGTGTGGCTTCACAACCAAACTAGCACACAGAGTATAATCAGCAGGACTCTTTTAACCAGCTGAGGCCATCACAGCACCAATCAGCCGCTCCGCCCAGCCGTGGCTGCGGATCACGATCACCTGACACCAATCAATTATACTCCATTACATGTCCTTATTCTGTTTTGTACTGTTTTCTACGTCATACCTTTTTATATTTGCAATAAATCTCGTTTTTATGGTTCATCAGTGTTGTTTTAATTTGTGGAGGGATGAATGAGTAAATAAATGAATCAATGGACATTGGTATAAGTAAGGCAAGGCAAGTTTATTTATATAGCACTTTTCAACACAAGGCAATTCAAAGTGCTTTACAAAAAATGAAAGACATTAAGAAAATAACATTTAAAATCAGTCATTAAAAATAAAAGCTAATAAAATAAACATTAAAAGAAAAAATACATGGATAAAAGTTACAGTGCAGTCTAAGATATGAATAGTTCAATTAAAAGCAGCAACAAAAAGAAAAGTATTCAGCCTGGAAGTACTGCTTTTTATTGATCTAAATTACTTAACGTAACAAGTTAACCTTCTTCTTGGACGCAGCTATGTATGAAATCAAGTAATTTTAAGAGTGCATTTAACGTGTACAGGGTAACAACAGACAGACAAAAAGTCCTCAGTCTAATGGAATAATCCACGAGCTCAGCCAATGAACCTAGCGATGCGAACATGGTAGTCCAGGAATGATAGTTTGATAAATTTGAGTTTGATATACTTTATTAATTCCCGTGGGGAAATTGTTTGTAGCTGGAGTTGGCTGATAAACGCTGCTAGTCAATGTTGATTCGATGGTCAACTCTGTTCCCAGATAGTAAAACCTCTCACAAATACCGCGTATATAACGCAAATACCTCGGACTTAGTGACGTATTAAGACATATGACAAAACATGACATAAAACAAGCATACAGCACTGTTTAGAATCCATTTGGTCTGGTTTAGCGCAACCATGTAGGCGGCCATCTTTCACTTCTGTTGACAATATGCAGCCACCCAATTGGTGTAGCACGATCACGTGACGAACTCTTTTAACCAGCTGAGGCCATCACAGCACCAATCAGCCGCTCCGCCCAGCCGTGGCTGCGGATCACGATCACCTGACACCAATCAATTATACTCCATTACATGTCCTTATTCTGTTTTGTACTGTTTTCTACGTCATACCTTTTTATATTTGCAATAAATCTCGTTTTTATGGTTCATCAGTGTTGTTTTAATTTGTGGAGGGATGAATGAGTAAATAAATGAATCAATGGACATTGGTATAAGTAAGGCAAGGCAAGTTTATTTATATAGCACTTTTCAACACAAGGCAATTCAAAGTGCTTTACAAAAAATGAAAGACATTAAGAAAATAGCATTTAAAATCAGTCATTAAAAATAAAAGCTAATAAAATAAACATTAAAAGAAAAAATACATGGATAAAAGTTACAGTGCAGTCTAAGATATGAATAGTTCAATTAAAAGCAGCAACAAAAAGAAAAGTATTCAGCCTGGAAGTACTGCTTTTTATTGATCTAAATTACTTAACGTAACAAGTTAACCTTCTTCTTGGACGCAGCTATGTATGAAATCAAGTAATTTTAAGAGTGCATTTAACGTGTACAGGGTAACAACAGACAGACAAAAAGTCCTCAGTCTAATGGAATAATCCACGAGCTCAGCCAATGAACCTAGCGATGCGAACATGGTAGTCCAGGAATGATAGTTTGATAAATTTGAGTTTGATATACTTTATTAATTCCCGTGGGGAAATTGTTTGTAGCTGGAGTTGGCTGATAAACGCTGCTAGTCAATGTTGATTCGATGGTCAACTCTGTTCCCAGATAGAAAAACCTCTCACAAATACCGCGTATATAACGCAAATACCTCGGACTTAGTGATGTATTAAGACATATGACAAAACATGACATAAAACAAGCATACAGCACTGTTTAGAATCCATTTGGTCTGGTTTAGCGCAACCATGTAGGCGGCCATCTTTCACTTCTGTTGACAATATGCAGCCACCCAATTGGTGTAGCACGATCACGTGACGAACCGTGGCACTACTTTGGACCAAGATATTATTACGCTTTGAAGGGACTAGTTCAGCCAATAATTACGTGCCTAGAAGAATTGGCAGGAATTTTAGCGACGAACTTTTTTTTGGTGGATAAGCATGACTCGTTCTTTTTTATGAACTAAAGATTGTGTAGTTCCACTTCTGTGGAGCGGGATTTCTTTTCTAGAGGACTTTTCGAGGTTCACCTTGCGGCCTATATGTGGGTTTTAGCTGCATAGCGTAGCACATATGTTGGGTTCATCACACTTCAAACCACTCCTGTCATTGTCAGTGGGAATTTATTGGAAGTATAACAGAAGCTCAAGTATGTAATTTCCAGCCTCATACATTGATTTCCATCTGATTATGTATGGCACTCTGGGGGATGCTGCCATTCTACTGAAAAGAATATGTATTGTGACAGCTTGTCCACCAACTTTTACTTCTTGTAAACAGGTGGTTAAAAATGGACAACATATTTCTGTATTTAACCTTATTACTTGCAAGGCAGTTTCCAAAAGATGCCATATGGAGTCTTTAAAGGGATTGCAGTAACCCATGAATCTCAACTCCACAGCACACAAATAGCAAACTGACGTAACAAAACATTCAGCAAACGGTCCATGTTAGGGAGAAAGTAGAGAAACAAAATAACGCCAGTGCCCTGTCAATTCACGTAATGATGATAAACAAACAAAAAATGACAGCCAGTCTTCCATCAGAGTATGGAAATCAGACAGCCATCTGTGTGAGGAGTGATGCAGTCAGCCTGGTGCCTGATATGTACTTCTCTGCGCAGTTATTTATATTCTCAATAATGATGAGGGATGTGTTTGTATGCGCTGGCATGTGAAGGACTGTTAGAGTAGATTAGATTGAAACTTGACATGATCTTGTGAAATACTGTAAAATCTGAAAATATTTTAAAAAGCCTTGATGGTTGTCAATATAAGCTTTATCATTATGATGTTTTTCCTTGTATTTATTATTTAGAGGTCTGTGATAGAGGCAGAAAATCTGCATTTCACATTAACTTATTCCCTAGCAAAGTAATTACATTTACCCTTTTGATTGTGTGCCATGCCATATGCATTTGATTATATTAAAGTCACTGAGGGTTGCTATTTTTTCCACACTAACTTTTGAATGTTTGTGTATATTCGTGTGTGCAAAGGAATTAGATAGTTAAAGCTAATTCAAGTCTTTCCTTCAAGTACATGCACTCACTCAAAGGCGTGTTTTTGGAAAGTTCTCTTTTAAATATTAGTCCGTTCCAATTTCTAGATTTTTTGTATAACCAGGCAAGTTTCCATCCAGGAGAAGTGCCTTTTGAAAAAAAAATTGCAAACAGCCTTGTTCAGTATAGTCATCCGGGTTCAAATACAATCTAAAAACAAATGCCTTGGCTCAACAAAGATAATCAACGCAACAGTTTGCATCGATGTTTATTGAGTTAAGACAACTTCTAATGAAATTGTCTTAAAGCAACAAAGTTATTTGAGTTAGGGGAGAAGGCTTTTCCTCTACAATCAGAGGTGTTTTTAATTACCACTTACTTAATAATTGGTAGCATAAACACAAGTTTTGAAGTTGATTACACAAAAGATTAAGTTGTTCCGACTAGTTTTACCACATGATTTAAAAGGAATTTTAAGTTGTATGTACTTAATTACCCTCATTCGAGATACAAGTTTTTAAGTTGATTACTCCAAAAATTAAGTTGTTCCAACCTGTTTTACCATAAGATTTAAAAGGATTTTAAGTTGTATGTACTTAATTACCATCATTGTGAACACACGTTTTTAAGTTGACAACCATTTATAAATTAAGTTGCTCCAAATATATTGTTTTCAATAGTTTTTTTCTTAGCTTTTACATGTTTTTGCCTTTAAAGTTGTGCAGTTGTTTATTTCAACACATGATGTTTCAATCAGGAGAGAATTCATTTAGTTTGAACATTTATTGACACATGCCATATGATAAGGTGCATGAACAAGTGAAATCACAGCTGACTGCAGGAGAGAGAACCATTTTATAGTTTGGCTGCAGCACGGTGATTGGCTGCTGGAGAATGAGGTGAAATGTAATAGGTTAAAGAGAATGCCTGTGATGAGCTGATTATATGCAGCTGCGGAGTGAATGTATATACACCCAGTCTTCCTGAAAGAACTTGCGCTGAGCTTCATTTCAATCTTGAAAAAAAAGATAAATAACACAAATTTAAATTGCCCCACAAATAATAAATAAACACATTAGCCATATTACCATGGGAAATGGGGACACAGCAAATAAATGCTGCCATCACAACGAAGTTAGAGGCCTTTGCATATTTAAAACCAGTGCCAAATATGTCAAATCTGTAAAGTTTTTGTGAAACTACAGAAACAAACTCTCAATGGCCACCAATCTGCAGATCACACACATCAATTTGACAAAAGATGTAACAAAGATGTTTACACTGCCGACAGTCATTATTTTAAACAGTGTGAACACATTTAACGCAGAATGCTTGCTCATTCATTTGTTTCCCTCGACCACGAGGGTTGCCATCGTATGGTCAGATCCTGGGGTGGACCGGTCACTGATGAAGGCGATATTCATGTCCTTTTGAAGCACATTAAATAATAGGTTAGCGCATAAGAGATAATGAATTAGGTAATTGCATACTTTTTAAACTGTCACTCTTAGCGAATTCAGAGCCATTATTACCAGCTGCTAAAGCAACGCTGGTATTGTTTTCACCTATTGAGTCTGCATGTGTGTGTCGTCATGGCAATGTGGTCCTGAAGACACACAGAGGTGGTTTTGAGTACTTTGCCAAGTGTTTAAATGCATGTGGACAGATTTTGTCAATCACAACCGTGCAAGTGTTAGTGTACCTTCTCATATTTTTTGCAGGTTCCATACAATATGTGAACTGGTTAAGTGAGAGCAGAAGCCACTTTTCAAATGTTACACAATCCTTTCCCCATGCCATTGCTGTCAACACCTATCCATGCTGAACGCTGCTAAGATATTATTGATTGGGGTGTGGCCAAAAGTGCAATATGCTTCGAAATGTAACTGACAGAGAGCAGTGCTTTTGTCCTGTGTTTTTACACTGTGCCCATGGATTTTATTTTATTTCAAGATTTATAATTACGTCGCTAAACTCCTTGAAAAGGTCCTCTTCCTTTTCTCCAAGGTACACGACAAGGCAGCGGATGGCTATAGTTCTCTGCGTACTTCAATTGTATTGTGCTATTTTTGAAATAAATAACGATCCTACCTCAAGAAGCATGTCCTTGATCTGCTTCACTGAGATTCATTTTGAATAAAAAGTGATATCACAATAGTAACCAAAGTATTTTTACACTCACAGTAGTCTCTACTACTTTGTACCCTCTCACATAACTATTCACAGTTCAAAGGCTGCTAATTTTGGTCAAACAGCAATTTGCCTATACAGTGCAACTACAAGGCTATCTACTGTATTTGAATGACAAAAGATGACACTCACCTTAAAATGTCCTTTGTATATTTCTATTTGTCTTAACTGTCGGAACTTGTCCTGGCATGTTAAGTGGGAGTGAACTTGAAATCCTTAACTCAAGGTGTAGAACAATTAAGTTATCAAGCCAATTGCATTACTAACTACAACTTGAATTTTGTTTTAAGTCAATTAACGCGGAAATCAGAGTTCAAATTACACACAATATTAAGTTGATGTAATTACCAACATTATTACGTCAACACAACTTATAAATTCATGTTTGCAACTCAAAATGTTTATCTAAATCAATTAACTCACATTACTATCTTGCAACCATGCATTTAATTAAGTGGAGGTGAAAGGTCGCCCGAATTCGTTTTTAGAGTGTAGCATTGTCTCGTTACAGTAACCTGGGTGTACTTTTAAGAGTATACCCAGGGTTTAAATAGCCAATGTATCCATATACACCCTGGCCTGGATACATTTTTTACCCCATTGTAGGAAAATCAATCGAAGAAAATTCTAATTTTAAATGCTTTTATCAACTACTTGCGCTAACTCTCCAATTAGGTGTCATTATGCCAATGCAGAATGCTTAACCAGATGACATCATCAAAATAAAATAGCACATGTTGACTCCCTTAATAATAGGAACGTTTTAAAAACGCCTAAAGGAGTATATGACTTTTTTTCATACATTCATTTGAGGAACATTAAAGTGTACACACAGATCTGAAGTTTTTTGTATTTGCATTGTGTTTTTTCAGTGAAGCTTCATGTGTATGATGACTAACTCTAAACAACAAGAACAAAACAAAATGTTGAGTTTTTCGCATTTTTATGCCACTTTTATGCACACATTTAAAATATGCATTTAAGACAGGTGAACAAAAGTTATTTCTCCTGCAGGTTTCTGTTATTTCATGCAACAGCCAATTTAACGCACCCATTTTGTCATTCTGTGCTTTAGTTTCACACCATCCAGATCTGCGTGGTGAAATAACAGAGGCTGACTGACAGCTATTGAGAGGAAGAGGGAAGACTCAAGGAGGCAGAAGCAGACCCAGAGAGCGAGAAACCATGCAATAGTGCACACACTATTCATTATTCTCAGCTAGAATTTGAACGTTGTGTTTTAGATCACTGTTGTCGATGCTTATAGCCTGCGGATTTGTGCTGAGCGGATGGAGGTGGGCATTCAGCAACCAGCAGGAGCTGGCCAGGAACATCACAGGGTTTGAAGAGAAGCCTGAATCACCATCAATAAAAGCAGCAGCAGCAGCAGCAGCAGCAGCAGCAGCAGCAGCAGCAGCAACAATAATATGTAAGGAACCGTTCGTCTCTATTGTATGGTTCATGTTTTTTGAGATCCATATGCTTTTTTGCCACTCTTGTTTTAGTATCTCTTGCCAGCTTTTTGGAAAAGCAATACTTAAACGCTGGAGATCCACAAAAGCAGCGGTTACAAACCTTTTTCAAGTCAGGGCCCACTTAAGAATCTAAAAAAAGTTTGTGGCGCACATTCAACCATAAACAATATGGCTAAATAAAGTTCTGATTGGTCAAAGTGACACATTGTTAATCCAGTCAAACCGCTGTTAAGGACTGCAATGACCGTTGCTAAGGAGGATCAAGAAAGGAAAGGAGGTTCAGATCCAAAAAAATCTTGATAATGAAAATGTTTCCACACAAATCATAATATTTTGCTAATTATTTGGCGGCACACTTGCAATGCCCTGACGGCCCACTAGGGGACCGCGGCCCACAGGTTGCGAACCGCTGCCCTAAAGTAATTCCTTTTTTGTTGCATCCTAAATATATTTTTATAGTTATAAATATATAAGTATAAGAGGGTACAACTATTTGATCATGTTTTGTAACTGGCAATTATTTCTGATAATCTGCCAATTTTTTCCAATTGTTTTGGTCCCATGTGTTGTATTGTATTGTACTCTGTTTTTATTTTTATTTTATATATAGGTGTACTGATGTCCTCACAGACATTTTTAACATCTCCCTGAGCCAGGCTGTTGTTCCCTCGTGCTTCAAGGAAACCACCATCATTCCAGTGCCAAAGAAGTCATCTCAATCCGGCTTCAACGACTACCGCCCCGTCGCACTAACTTCCACCATCATGAAGTGCTTCGAAAGGCTGGTCATGAGGCAGATCAAATCCACCCTCCCCCCATCGCTGGACCTGTTTCAGTTTGCCTACCGAGCTAAACGGTCCACCAAGGATGCAATCTCCTCCGCTCTCCACCCAGCCCTCACACACCTGGACACTAAGACTAAGACTATGGCCCAATCCCAAACCACTCCCTCGACCCTACCCCTCCGTGACGGAGTGAACTCCATCTGCCACACTCGCAGCTCAACGAGGCTCCCTCCTGTCAGATGGAGGGAGTAAATACAGCGGCAAGCTTTGGGACGGCCTCCGCTCTTTCCGGCAGGAACAGGAAATGCCGTAACTGTATGTAACTGTTTCAAATCAGCATCTCTTAGACAAAAAATGTAAATTAATAACTCAAATACAACTCCAAACATCTTTCATTGTGTTGTCATTTTTGTAAAGCTCTTAGTTTTAAACCTGATGTTTATAACCTTCTTAGTTTTTGCAACAGTCTGTAAATATACACAACTTTATAATAAAATGCACACATTTACCTTTTTCTAGACTAAACACAGGTATGATCCTAAATTAAAAACATATGAGGTTATCATGAGGTTGTTAACATCGCAGTTTATCAGTGGATGTTAGCTGGAACTACTTGTTAACAGCTTGTTTCCTGATGGACACACACATCGTTGAGACCGGTCAGGTAGAGACCGGTCTCAAGTCAGCACCGATGCAGACTCACTGTTTGAGGGCTTGATAGCCCACTCCCCCTCCACACCACTCCACACTCGTTGGTTTGGAACAGCACTTAATATGGCGGATCCTCCGCGTGAACGCGCAAACGGAGGGGTAGGGTGTAGGGGTAGGGTGTAGGGGGAGGTTTGGGAATGGGCCTCAGACTAAGGACCCATATGTCAGAATGCTATTCATAGACTTCAGCTCAGCATTCAACACCATCATCCCCCAGCAGCTTGTACAAAAACGTACAGACCTGGACCTCTGCCCCTCTCTCTGTAACTGGTTGCTGGACTTCCTCACAGAGAGACCACAAGCTGTACGGGTCAACAATAACACCTCAAACACCCTCATACTGAGTACGGAGGCCCCCCAAGGATATGTGCTCAGCCCCTTTCTCTTCACTCTGCTGACCCACGACTGCAAACCCATCTTCAGCACCAGCCACATCGTAAAGTTTGCAGACGACACTACTGTGGTGGGTCTCATCAGCAACAACGATGAGACTGACTCCAGGAAGGAAGTGAACCAGCTGGCCCTGTGGTGCCAAAACAACAACCTCTTCCTCAACCTGGAGAAAACAAAGGAGATAGTTGTTGACTTCAGGAGAACCCACCGTCGACCCCCTCTCCCCTTGACCATCAACGGCGCTGCTGTGACGCAGGTGACCAGCACCAAATTCCTTGGGGTGACCATTACTGATGCCCTCACCTGGAAAAACAACACCACCGCACAAGCGAGGAAAGACCAGCAGCGCCTGTACTTCATCCGGAAGCTCAAGCGAGCCGGAGCATCACCCCCCATCATGCTGTCCTTTTACCGAGGCGCCACCAAGAGCATCCTCAGCAGCTGTATCACGCTGTGGTTCGGAAGCTGCACCGCCGCCGACCGCAAGAGCCTGAAGCACATAGTGAACTCTGCCCAGAGGATCATCGGTGCCTCGCTCCCCTCACTAGTGATGTGTCGCGAACGAGCCGGCTCCAAGAGCCGGCTCTTTTAAGTGAACGACGGGAGCAGGCTCTCGCCCGCGAACGAGCCGTTTTTTGTTTTGTTTTTGCGGAGGGATCTAGATCGGCATGAAGGCACATTATGCAATGTGTACATTATCCCGCTTATTACACATGGCCACATTCTCAACAAAGTAACGACATGACTCCCAATATTAATTGAAATGCTTTTATGGATTTAGAAAATTATTTTATTGATTTAAAAAATAGTTTTATGTATTGATTTAAATTGACATGCATCCGCTAAGAAAAGTAGTCCGTTGTTACTGTTTGAACTAACGTAACAACGGCAGGAACTATGGGTTACTTCCGTAACCTCAGGCTCAGAGTAACATGAAGTGAGATGTCTCACTATGGGATGCGCCTCAACGCGTATGCAAACAGAAGCATCAATCTCATTACGCCAATCCTGATTGGCTGGTGATCTTGACGTAAACGTCAGGGAATCCACCCACCCTTTAAGTAGCTTGCGCTACGACGCATTGTCATTCAAAATAAGCACCTCTTCTCGTTTCGCCTTAGCAAGAAGGGCCGTCTGGTGAGACATCTCACTTCATGTTACTCTGAGACTGGGGTTACGTAAGTAACCTATAGTTCTCATTCATAACACTCCGTTCGATGTCTCACTATGGGATATTGAAACTCCCGTATTGCTAGACATGCTTATCTCGAAAATCACCAAAACAACCAGAACTTAACAGGTAGGACCCTGTCTCAACACGGGGCCCAGCACTGCGCGGGCCACACTTGGAGCAGAGACATCTAGCCTGTAAAAGCGGACAAAAGTGAGCGGTAAGGACCAGCTCGCTGCTGCACAAATGTCTTGGATGGAAACACCCTTGAACAAAGCCCAGGATGTAGCCAGTCCACGAGTAGAATGAGCACGCAGGCCCATTGGTGCCTGCAAACCCTGACTCGTATAAGCCAGAGCAATCGCTTCCACAATCCAGTGGGAGAGCCGTTGCCTGGTAACGGGCTTGCCCTTCTGAGGGTTAGCCCAGGATATAAAGAGTTGGTCATTACAACGAAACTCTTTTGACCTGTCCATCAGGGTTTCCGCTAGGATTTTTTCTCGCCGGTAAAATGTCCGGGCAGAATTTATTTTACCGGACAAATTTGAAACTTACCGGTCATATTTCAATAATAATAATAAGAGTTGTGTAGCAGAGTTTCCGTAAGCAGGTAATTTACCGGAATATGAGCAGATATGCTGATGTTTAAAACTCAGTTCACAGGCTCATTTTTATATTGCTTCAGTTTATAATCGTAACAGATCGAAACAATTCAGATTTGATTCCACAAACAACAAACAACATAATTATTACATTCAAACAAACTACTTGTAGTAGATAACGTACATTATTCAGAAGTTTACATCAACTTTGAATAATAACACGGGAGAAACGGAGCCTCTCTTTTCCCCTCTCCCTCCCTCTCTCTCCTGACAGCACGTCAGTTTCTCATGCAGCTCCTGCAGCTCGCTAAACAGAGGGCGGGGCTTCAGGTGATTATGCAGAGCTGCGTGTCTCGGTCAGACTCAGCAGCTGATCTGATCTCTCTCTCGCGTCCGGTTAAACTTCACTCGCGTTTATGTCCATATCGATCAGATCCAGCTCTCCTGATCGGCCTTTATAGAGAACACCGATCAAACTATTAAGAGTGAATATCGGCCGATAATGACCGGCGGCCGATCTATCGGAGCCTCCCTAATTATTACCAGACATTTTGACCGCCAGGTTTTGAATTTACCGTTTTTTTATAAATGTTACCAGCTAAAAAACTGTAATTACCGGCTAACGGAAACCCTGCTGTCCATATAGATGCGTAAAGTACGAACTGGACACAGCAAATTCGGCCGCTGTTCCTCAGAGGAACACAGCGGCGGAGGAAATGCCACAATGTCAATTGGGGTACATGAGCCAAACACCTTAGGTATAAAGGCAGGGTTGGGCTTCAGCAACACTCTCATTTGCCCCAGGGCAAACTGAGTGCATGAAGGATGTACAAAGAGCGCATGAATGTCACTGACTCGCTTGGCAGATGCCAGAGCCAGTAACAGCACTGTCTTCAGTGACAAGTGTTTCATGTCAGCTTCTTCCAGGGGTTCAAATGGAGGTCGAGTGAGCCCATCTAAAACCACTGCCAAGTCCCATAAGGGCACCAGTGACCTGGAGACAGGGAGGAGCCTGCGAGCCCCTTTCATAAAACGGCAGACCAAAGGATGTTGGCTAGCCGTCTTTCCCTCAAAGCCCACATGGCATGCAGCAATAGCAGCCAGGTACACTTGGATCGTAGAGAAAGCTCTGTGTTTATCAATTAAGTCCTGTAGAAATGATAAAATCACCCCGACAGGACATTGAAAATAGATGTGTCCTTTTTGAAGGCACCACTCCTCAAACACCCTCCACTTACAGTCATAGAGAGACCTGGTGGAGGAAGCTCTGAGGGAGCCCCACTGTATTCAGATTGTACCACTCACGGGCCAGGCCCATAGTGCCAAGCGCTCTGGGTGTGGGTGAAAGATCGTCCCCCCCGCCTGAGACAGTATGTCCCTGCGTAGTGGGAGCTGCCACGGCTGCCCGAACAGCAGCTGATATATCTCCGCCAGCCAGTACATTGCAGGCCAGTGCGGAGCTATCAGGATAAGTGTGTGGAGTTGTTCTCTCACTCTGGCCAGAGTTGGGGGTATCAGAGCCAGGGGTGGGAACGCGTACAGAAGGACCGGAGGCCAAACGTGCGCGAGCGCGTCCACGCCTAACGGTGCGTTTAAATCGTGCATTGAAAAGAACAGCTGACATTGAGCATTTTCTTTTGATGCGAACAGATCTACCGCGGCTCGGCCGTAACGCACCCACAGCTGACTCACAATTATTGGATGTAGAGTCCAGTCTGCATATACAGATGTAGCGCTTCGTTTCAGACGCCTACCCGGGCGGGTCCGTGATCGGCACGGGGTGGGCCCCTGCTGAAAAGGAAAACCCCCCCGCAGGACTTGAAACGCCCCCTTGATAAATACATTTAATTGTAATGAAACCAGCAGCAATGGATCATGGATCCACCAGGGGGAGCCGTGAAAAGCTGCCACACTGGAACTCATGTGAAATAAACAGCTGATCTACAGGGATCTGATATAGCGGATATTTGTTAAGATCCATATATCACGGATAGGATCATATTCTGTGCTTAAGTAAGAGACATGTAATCATTTACTAAACATCACCATGTTTTTATTTAACAAAATAATGTTTAATTCACGTTGGCGTAAGTACAAAACCATCGCTATGTTTTTAGATCAGGAAATGCATCCAGGGTCAAACAAACGATGTTCGATCGTGATCCTCGCGATCATTTAATGTATCATATGTTCGCGAGTTGAAATGAATGCACTACATTTAATCCACGTGAGTTTACAACAACGACAATAATCGCTTTGTTTTTATATCACATCCGACGCAGCGGCTCTCTACCGATCATCCTAATCCCACGGGCAAACAATAATATGTACAGTGTTCATAGTTTACTGTATTATTAGTGTCTAATATTACTGCTATAATAATCACACATTGAGTTGTTGAAATCAGACCGTCGTTTTTTTTAAACGCTCTGAATGAAACGGCAGCTCTCAGGTGATCAGCTGTGTGTTTACACAATAACATATGCATAGTAATTTAATACCTTCCAACACACATTGTAAGAACAGTTCTGTTTCATATGAGTGTTGAGAGCCGTATCCACAAATCTACTAATTTTGCCCTCAGTGCACCAGATTGATGCATTTAACTTCAATTTAAATAAAAACATCTTCTGTTGTAACAACAATAACATTATAAATAGTAACATAGCATGGTATTGCACATTTACTGTAGCTTTGAGTGTTACTGGCCTGAGATTTTTTTATTACATGAATGAAGGTGACTGAGGCTTTTTAATATAGACTTTTCAGTGTCCCACATGTTGCACAGAACTGTCCCACATTAGGAAAACAGATTGTCTGAGACAACTTGGCACTAAGAGTACTAATATGTCTACCATTGCTTGTATGAGTTTAATATCTGCATGTTCTCTTTTGGTTTGATTAGGACACATCCTGGGGATTTCAGAATGTTACTGGATTTTGATTTATTGTATCGGCTTCATGTCGCAATATATTCCCGAAGTCTGAAATGCAAAAATGTTCCACATTAGGGCAATTCACCCTACATTTAATCATTTTGTTTATTTTTAACGAAATAAATGTGGTTTAATCCATCATGAAATTAATGTAGGCTATGTACTTAGTACATATCTGACATTAACGATTAACACACTGTTCATACTGCTCACAGGTTGATATCTAGTGTATTCATACCCCTCACTGTTTATTCATCATTCAATTCATTATATATTTTATTCTGTAGATTGTGAACATTACTTTTCACTTTACTGCTTGTTGCACCTGGTTAGAAGCTAAACTGCATTTCGTTGTCTCAGTACCTGTAATCTGTGCAATAACAATAAAGTTGAATCTAATCTTGAGCAGGAACTAATGTAGGTTATTTACTTAGTAGGCCTACATATCTGACATGAACGATTAAACACGTTTGTGCATTCTTTATGAATGCAAACCGAGTCATTTCGTTTATTTTTAACAAAATAAATGTGATTTAATCCACATAATTTACTGTGTTAATTGTTTACTTAGTATTGTTTAACTTGAATGTTCTTCACTTTTTAAATGCCTCTGTGATGTGCTGCTACCCATTTCCCCTCGGGGACTAATAAACGAATACTATGACATTAACGATTAAACACATTTGTGCATTCTTTATGAATGCAAACCGAGTCAAGCCGACTCTAATAAACGAATACTATATATTGAACGTCTATTGAATGGCCTTTGTATGTATACAGTGCAGTATAGCCCAACCATTTACACCTTCCTTTTTTCCCGTCAAGAGTTTGAATTGGAGAAAGGTAATCGGTGGTGCTTTTATAGCCTATTGCATAATAACTGTGTGATTTATATTGCTTTTCAAATGCATATGGCCACCCATTTACACGGCTCTTCCCGTCAAGAATATGAATAGAACTTAGTTAGATCACTTTACATTTCTGCGAGTGAATTTTTAATCACACACGTCTCCCCATCCCGAAAATAAAAAGAGGAAACAATTTTCAAGTTCAGTTTTCACCATTTTATTTAAAATAACTGACATACAGTAACAGACACATGCTGTAGGCCTATCTGCTGCGGAAACCAGGACGAGCGATTTCGGGATCTGTTTTTCTGGGGCTCCTCAGTCTCTCGTTTACCCGGCTCCTGATCTTATGCCACTGGTCCATGTTCAGATTTGGGAACCGATTGGAAACATAAGACTCAATCTGTTGCTTCACATTGAGGGGAAGAGGCATTTTCCCATTGGTCCCAGTCCAGTTGGTTATTTTCACCATTCTCCCATATGTTACAAATGGCGTTATGGCCATGAACATATTAGCAGCATAGATCTCAGGGCGATGCTGTCCCTTAAAAAAGCTGTCCTGGTAAAAACTTTCCTCTCGTTCTGAGGAAACAGCCCTGGTGGGTTCATCAGGAGTGACCGCCGATACTGAGACAACGAAATGCAGTTTAGCTTCTAACCAGGAGCAACAAGCAGTAAAGTGAAAAGTAATGTTCACAATCTACAGAATAAAATATATAATTAATTGAATGATGAATAAACAGTGAGGGGTATGAATACACTAGATATCAGCCTGTGAGCAGTATGAACAGTGTGTATGAATATGCTAAGATATATAAAGTATGAAAACGGTAGGACCATACCGTTCTCCAGCCCCAACCCCCCCATGTTTCATATGTATGTTGGGGACCCTTTGTTTAAAACTAATTGGCCATCGGAATGTGTGGAGTCACATTCCACAGCTCTCCCCCCTCCTGTGATCCCCCGCACACAGAGAGAGAGGGAGATCGCTCTTCTGGAGTGAAGAGAGCTGAAATATTGATATTGCAAGTTAGAAACGTAAAATGCATTTTGACAGACACTTGGGGGAAATATGCTGCATTTTGAATGTCCGATAGTCCACCATTAACACCTTAGTCCGTCTCGTCTCATCAACGAAAACTAAATATACATGACATACTTTGATTTAGTAGATTTCGCATGAGAGCAAAAGGAGAATATCCGTGTGTAAGAGTGAAAATGTATGTATGTAAAATGAGAATATATGTGTGTAAGAGTGAAAATATGCTGCATTTTGAATGTCCGATTTTCCACCGGAAATATCAAACATTTAATAAAAGTGAAAAACAATGAACAAGACTTAACGTATTCATCATAATTAATTATATTTATTTCGTTTGGATGTAGGTGATCTTCTACTATATGAACATTTTGGACCCAAAATCACAACATATATGTAAAAACAGATTTTGAAAATGATTTTATTTTTCACAACACAAACATACACAACGAAACCATTTAAAAGCTGGAAATATATACATGGGATGTGACTATGATAATGTGAAAGTTTGATTGAGGTAGCATGGGATTTCATTCTGATAAGGCAAAAGTGTTATTATAAATATAATACAAATATATATATATATACACATTATGTACAAAAATCTGTTTTTTCTGTCTTTATCTGTGCCACGCTTCAAAGCGGTTTCTGTCAACTACGACACAGAGGACAACATCACAGATTCCTCCTCGTCCATGTCAAAAAACAAGCTTAAAGCTTGACTCACGTTCAGAGTTCTCTTCATCATAGTTGAGTCTTCAAAACTCTAAATATATCTAACTATATCTACATTTTCAATGTTTGTTTGTCACTTTACTTCAATCGCAGTCTCCCGCAGCCTCTCTTCGTCTCCCGCAGCCTGTCTTCGTATATCTTCGTCTCTCTCCATTTCCCGCCGTCTCTCTTCGGTTCCCACCGTCCCTCTTCGTCTCTTTTCGTCTCGTTTCGTATCACTCCGTTTACCTGATTACCTCACCCCTTCCTGGTAAATACATCCTGTTGAGCAGAATCTACAGTTTCCAGTATTTTCCGTTTCATAAAATGATAAAATACGGCGAAAATATTAAAATATGTGCTTCCATTATTCATACTTCTGAAATATATCTGTATTAACTTTATATCATCGTATGTCCGTGTTTATTGGGTATTTTTGCATGAAACAAAGACTGGCATATAGTTTCGAGCCAGTACTTTCGACAGAAATACACATATACATCCTGTTGAGCAGGATCTACAGTTTCCAGTATTTTCCGTTTCGTAAAATGATCAAATATGGCGAAGATATTCAAATATATGCTTCCATATTTCATACTTTTGAAATGTATTAACTTTATATCACCGTATTTCCGTGTTTACTGGGTCTTTTTGCATGAATCAAAGACTGGGATATACAGTAGTTTCAAGCCAGCACTTTCGACAGAAACACACGGCAATGTTGTCCGGACTGTTGTTTTTATGCGGCACCGGCTTGAACAGGTCATGTGATCTGATCACGCCGGCGTGACGGTCGACTCCAAAGGGTTAATATTAAATACATATAAGTATTTTTACAACTTGTATTTAGAAATACTCTGTTGTAATTATTGATGCATACATGTGTTCATCCATTTAATGTGGCATCTGCTATAATGGGGTTAATGTATGATATTACTTAATAATACAATACATTATAATATATGATATGATAATTACATTTTAGTTTTATTCATTTCTTATTTCATAGTTTCTCATTATTATTATTATTTTTTATCGCTCATCTTATTTTTGATTTTATTAATCTGTGTGAATCTGTGCTGTCCTGTTTTTCACTCTCACCCTGTTGCTGTTTGAACTACTGAATTTCCCCACGGGATTAATAAAGGTCCATCTTATCTTATCTTAATGTATAAGTTGATTTACTTCAATCTACTGTACAATATTACAGGAAATATACTGCATAAAGCAAACTATATACTTTATTTGATCTAAAATATTGATGTTTCTACAACACCCATTGTGTATTTTGTGAATGAAGCGCCATCTCATGGTTAAATCCTGTAATTGAACAAATGGGGAAATTGGGCAACGCCCTCTAGCAATTTGGCAACACCCCCAGCCACTGGCATCCGCTGGGCTTTTGACTGGGACACACCCTTTTGAGTCTGATCTGGAGTGCTACATCTGTAAGCGCAGAGGGGACCGTGCTTTCTCTGCTGCCGCCCCTAAACTGTGGAACGACCTGCCCTTGCTCATCAGACAGGCTCCCACACTGACTGCTTTTAAATCCCGTCTTAAAACCCACCTCTTCTCCTTGGCATTCAGAAACAAGTAGATTGTTGCTTTTATTTGCTTTCAGTGGTCTATTGTTTTTATTATATGGCTGTTATTTATTTTTTAATTATTACGTTTATTCTGGTTTGTTTTGTGTTTGTATCTTGTATTTATATTATGTTGTGTGAGCTTATCTCTCTGTACAGCACTTTGGTCTGAAGGTTTTTAAAGTGCTATATAAATAAAGTTGGATTGGATTGGATGTCTACACAGACATCCACTCGAAGTCAACAATTTTCTGAAGAATGTGCTGACATGTCTCTTTTTGGCTTTCGAGCCCGTCTCAGGGTTAATGCCCAGGAAGCACCTGAAAAAAATAAGCCAAGACAACAATTTCAATTTTACATAGATGTATATGTTGCATAGTTTATTTTAAGGCACATGCAGCGCCTGCCCCTTTCAATTTAAGTAAAACCTGCACTAAAGAAATAAATTAGTATTTAAAGCCAAGCAAGAGCGGTAAAAGCAAGAAAATCACTTAATTTGTTGTGTTATCACAGAGGATGGTCTAAATACAGTATTGTACTATGAAATAATACAGTAACATGTTGTGAAATCCTGGTAATCATTTATCCTGTACATTCACAGTAATTATCTGTGCCTGTATTGATTTCACTGTAAAATTCAAAATTACAGTATTATATTGTGAACATCACAGGTAAGACTGTAAAGTGGTAAAACAGTAATTTATTGTAAAATATTACAGCAAAATATTGTGAAATCATGGTAATATTTTACAGTGTGTCTCTCCTGAAAATATAATACCGAGAGTGGACAGGTGACCTTGCTGGAGTTGTAGTGTTTGTTTGCTGAAAGTACAATCTGTGTGTGTCACAGTCACACTCTCGTGGGGTCACTAATGCAACAGTTGGAGCTGCTTTCTGCTTTCCATTTCACACAAGGCAAGGGTTTACTCAGTGTTTACAACCCTTTTTCACCTTCACTCTCTTTCTGACTGATTTTTTCTCGTCCTTTCTTTCTTCGCTCCGTCTCACATTTCGGCAATCATGTCAGCCCTGGCTCCGTGTGTGGGAGGTGAGCGTTTAGTGTCGCCTATCATTGTATCTGTCAGCTTTCCTCGGATTCGCAGCACTCCAGTCAGGACTGGAAATTCCTGTCAACACACATTAGCATTCCCTCATACAGGAAGTAGATGATAAATGATTTGAAAATCACCTATAGACTGCTTCAACTCATAGCGTTCGGTTTACGTGCCCCGTCAAATAAAGCTAGATGAGGATTTCCCCGTCTCCTGGGGACCTCCCTGATTTTCTTTATCTCGGTCTCACTCGCTCTTTCTCTATTTATTGTATTTCTTTCCATCAATTTTCAACTTCTTCCTTTTCTGCTCACTTATCACAAGGGAACTGGGGGAATTGTTTCGTGTCCGGGCCAAATGTATTGTGTACACAAGCAGTCTATCTCCACTCCTGCAAATAGCAATGGGATACGGAGGCTTTCCAAAGGTATTATCATACATTAGCACATGTACTGCTAGGCTGTGAAGATTACACTGGGAGATTACCCCAATGGGCCAGCATGAAGGGATGGGTGAGCAGAATGGATATCTTATTCTTCAAGTCCTTTTAGCTATTTGTTTGAGAGTTGTGTTCAACATCTTCCTGTTTGACTTCAATCAATACTTTGAAATGAATAACTGTTCAGGGGATCGGCGGGTGTTTTACTTTTGAATTGCCTAAAATATATGCGGTATTAAAGTGTTCCCTATCGATTAAAGCAATAAGAGCCACTCTATTGTTCCCCTCAATGGCCCTTCTGTTTGCTGTTAACCATGTCAGGCTGAATTGAAATCAATGAGATCATATTGCATAACCAAATTATTTGTCTCTCTAATACAATCACAAAGATTGAGCACAATTCTCAGGAGAGTATCAAATACAGGTTTGAGAGCTTGCCGCAGCTTGTATTGCTTGTTTAGCCTTGAGCTTTTCATGATATGCTGCACAGTTATTAAATAGGAAGTATTACCTATACATAATTTAAAATGTTGTCATTGTTCAATCCAGATGAAATACTTGTTCTTCACTAGATCCCAATCTAAAGACATTTTGATGGATAAACCAAAATATCCAGATTGAGGATATTCGGGTATCACAGTCGGAATCATCCTTACTGAACTATGAATGTCCTGAAAATCCATCCATATTACAGTCTTATTGAAAGTGAGGGACTGACAGACAGATTATGCCATTCCTATGAGCCAGTTAGCTGTCAGTGTAGCTTAAATACTACTGTATATTGGTCTTGGAGATGTTTCTTTTATTATCTAATGTTTCTTTTATTATCTAATGTTTCTTTTATTATCTTTTATTTGTAATGACTGTTTTTAAATGCCTTTGTCTGAATGTCTTTCATTTTTGTAAAGCACCTTGAATTACCTTGTGTTGAAAGGTGCTATATAAATAAACTTGCCTTGCCTTGCCTTGGTGCTCGAGTGGTTTGTATCCAATTTGAACTACAGGGACAACTTTGTGTTGATCTGCACTAACTAACATGTCATCAAACCAGAACAACAAAATAGGTTGTTGCCAATGACTAATAAAATAACGTGAATGACCATTAGAGACCAGCAAATGTTGTCATGAATCACGTCTTAATATCAACAGCTACATTAAGAAAATTCCCAAATCGCCTTATTAACCCATACCTCCTCGCAGGCAATGACTTCCAATATGATAAACATGGCAGTTGGATGGTACCGAGTGACAGGTGCACATTGCGAAACGGTAGCTGTTTTAAACACATGGTTAACCTGTTAAACACCGAGCCTGTTTTTCAGGTCTCAGGCTCGAGAAAGACATTTCCAGAACAAATGACCATATCTTCCCTTCTAAAAGGGTTAAATTAATAATCTTTTTTCTCAAAGTAATAATAAACCTGTGAGTTGGATGAAGAAAAGCCAGAATCAATATCGATGTTTTTTATTTTAAAGAAAATTCAGATTGAACATAGTAAAAAAACTGTAAATTAGTGTCCGCCCAAACATTATTTTTTACTTATAGTGAAAACTACCCTTGGATGATGGTAAGGTAGACTAAAAGCTTTAGGAATCCAAAGTACAACATATAATAAGTACCCTGTATCAAGATTGATGCAAAACAAGTGACATTTTACCTTTTTAGAGAAGTTTAGCAACAAAAAAAACTCCACCTCTGGGGTGATTTGGGTGGAAACGAACGTTTTTACCGTTTCTCTGGAACCCATTGGTCGATGTTGGTGATTGACATCTCTGTCTGACCATTAGAGCCAATAGAATCGAAGGGGAGTTTTCACATGGACTCCAACGTTAACACAAAAAGGTGGGGGCTTTGCGCATGTAGTTTTGCATGAGAGTGAAGCTATCTCTCGCTCTGACATCTGGAAACGGAAAAGCAGGGATTATCAGAAATCCTTTCAAAGGGACACAGACACATTGGATTAACCTATGGATTAACTTCAGCAGCGTTTTTATCGTTGTAATGCCATTGAAGATCAGTTTTGACCAGACAACGACCAAGGTAGGCCATGTTGCCGGTTTTAGCTACCTAGCGCCACATGTTTTGATGTCCGTTCTTGTTCTTATATCCGAGAGTTCTTATCATAGAGTGATAATGTATGTACCCATCGATTCTGTGTCATCTCACGATGCGAATCGATGGGTTGGATGTGCAGACAAGATACATAATAAGGGTTTTATGAGTGAGTTTCTGTGCAGTAATCTGTAAGCATTTTTCGCTCGTTGCTAATTCAGAGGCTCAGCGTTAGCATTGTGTTTTTTTTTTAATAAAAAATATAAATGATCAGTTAGATGAGTTTCTTCCCATGTAACCATGGATATAAAACATTCATAGTTTATTAAATATTAAGATGCTCTCAGACACTGTTTCCTCAGATGACGCGTTTTTTCCCCCGGTATCGGGGGGAAGGTGCTTAACAGGTTAAACGTTGTAAATTGAATCAACTATGTAATGTTTCATCAACAAAGCGACAAGGCTAAGTTTAGGAAAACATAATTGGATAAAATGACTTGACTTTTGCTTTCACATAGGCATTAAACTGTGGTCTGGGAAAAAAACCAACTATTGTTCTCGACCTTTTTGCCCCACTCCCACCTGTGATAATTTCTAAAACCTGAGTGGTAGCCCATCAACGCCCAACATTAGCCGTAGATATGGGTCTTAATGAGCACTTTTTTTGCACGGGGAGGATGGTTTAGGCCTAACTAATGTAATGCTTTTTTCCTGTGGGTCAAACATGTATTTCAAAATGCTCCTGCTGAATCCATATGCACTGAAAGATTGTACAAACTAAATGTCTGATATTATCTTTTAAATATTTCCCAAAACAGAAAATACTGCCACCCTCACAACCAAGAGGAATACCATACATCCACCCAAGAAGTGGTCTTGAAATTAAAGTTTGTTATCTGGACACCTGAACTCACACACACACACACATACACGCACACACGCACGCACGCACGCACACACATGCGCACGCACACACTCACACACAGGGACGGGTGGCGCAGTGGTCTGTGCGTTTGATCATCAGATCAAGGGGGCGTTGGGGAACTCCAGTTCGAAACCCGCTCCTGCCCCACTGCGTCAGGCCGTTGTGTCCTTGGGCAAGACACTTCACCTGCATTTGCTCCTGTGGGTATTGTCCACAGTAGATGACCATTACATGTATGTATGATCTGTATGTGTGTATTTGTAAAGCGCTTTGAGAGTCATTGATAAAGCGCTATAATAAATATAAGGATTATTATTATTATTATTACACACACACACACACACACACGCGCACACACACACACACGCACACACACGCACACACACTCGAGCACTTCAGAGGCCTACATCATTGAGAAGCAAATGCACTGAGGCAGAAAATTGCCAGGAATGTGAGGGGTTTGTTCCGATATGATCTATGAGATGAATCAGTGAAGCTTGTCACTCCATATAATCTAACATGACAGCACCGTCTCTAACTGCCTTTAATCCATTAATCACACAAATCCACTGTCACACAAACACACATTGTTTTAGACCTCAGCCTGCACTTCCACGAAAAACAAAGAGACACTCATAAAGTTGCTCAAGTGAGACATCATATCAACTCAACTTTTGTAATTAACTGATATGATTGTACCTAAAGGAGAATCTGATCCTATAATTAATCATGAATAGAGTATGATTTATCTGACCTCTTACTAGTTAATAATTGTCATGATCAACAATCTGTGTTTATCCAAAGCCCATTGCTCTTCATTCTGTAAGTTGTCCCACAATTTAGGCAATTATTGCATATTTAACCCACATCCTTCTTCCAACACAACCCATGCATTCAAAGAAATGCAAATATCTTATTGCCAATTATCAATCGGCATTTGTAATGCAAAAAAGAAACAGAGGTGTAATGTGACAGCATACAAACTCACACAGAAACACACAGATTAACTCTTGGCAATCCTCTCTATAAACCCTGTCTGGAGCCAGTGCACTATGGACATCACAACCACAGCTTAAAAGATAGAGTACCGTCGTCTAAGATTCTTCTCTCAGCTTCAGGAGTGAGAGGTGTTGACCCTTGGATTTTTACATTCTGCTGAGAATGTGGGACTGTTACTTAGACTTTGTCTCTCAAACTGATCTGCAGGAGGGAAGTGAAGGGAAGGTAGAGAGGTTACATGTTCTGCTGCAACGGAGGAACTGAAACTTGCTGAGTGAAGAGTTTGCACAACTTTTCAAATATAAATTGTGTAAAACATTTCTGGACCTAATTTACCTGAATCAGGACTCAGACTTGAAGTTTGACTTAACATTTTACCACAAACAAATATTTACAAAAAAGAGCTGGCAGTCAAGTGGGAGATGGGGAAGGAGGTGAACAGAGGGAATAGTTTCTCCTCCGTTCTGAAGTATTTTTATAGCACCAGCTCAAAGAAATTAAGCTTTTAGGGGGTAAGGATGCTGTATTGTTATGAGGGGCCGTGTAGGCCAAAATTCAAACTCACCTCGCACACACACTACTGAAAACATCTGGCCTTGCACACACACTACTGAAATACTCTCACGTTCACTACTGAACACCTCACACACACACTACTGAACACATCTGGCCTTCCAACCACACTAATGAAATACTCTCACATTCACTACTGAACACCTCACACACACACTACTGAAAATTAAGCCTCACACACACACTACTGAAATCCTCTCACATTCACTACTGAACACCTCACACACACACTAGTGAAAACATCTGGCCTTGCACACACACTACTGAAATCCTTTCACATTCACTACTGAACACCTCACACACACACACTACTGAAAATTAAGCCTCACACACACACTACTGAAATCATCTCACGTTCACTACTGAACACCTCACACACACACTACTGAACACATCTGGCCTTCCACACACACTACTGAAATACTCTCACATTCACTACTGAACACCTCACACATACACTACTGAAAATTAAGCCTCACACACACACTACTGAAATCCTCTCACATTCACTACTGAACACCTCACACACACACTACTGAAAACATCTGGCCTTGCACACACACTACTGAAATCCTCTCACATTCACTACTGAACACCTCACACACACACTACTGAAAATTAAGCCTCACACACCAGTGTTGTAGTCAAGTCACCAATTCACGAGTCCAAGTCACCCTCGAGTCACCACTCTTCGAGTCCGAGTCCAAGTCCGAGTCACCAAGGGAGAGTCGTAGTCGAGTCCGAGTCCAAGTCCGAGTCACCCAAGGAGTGTCCAAGTCGAGTCCGAGTCCGAGTCATCATTACCTGTGTTCGAGTACGAGTCCAATTCCGAGTCACTTAAGAAGAGTCCAAGTCAAGTCCGAGTCACAAGTCTTCATGAATTAATCTTCGTGGATATATGTTTTGAAATGTAGCTGCTCCTCTACATTGCTGTTATCCTGTCTATTCAACTGCTGTGAAGCGAGTTTGGCTACAATTCTTGTAATAGGTGCTATACAAATATAAAGCTTATTTCTAATATTAATATTATTATTATATATAAATAGACTATATTTAAAATGTGTTACCTTTTAGAGAAGTGATTATATTTGTATGCCAATATTTTCCTATGGTAAAGTTTTCGTTTTGCACTTTTATTTTGATAGTAATAAGATCGGGACTCTTATTTTGAAGGAACTTTTACGGGTTAAATCAGTTTACCGATAAAGATTTATCCCCAGAAAGCACATGGCTACTTAGCATGCAAAATGAAGTCATTCTGCATGTTAAGTATGTGCTTTCGTTATCGGCTGAATCTTTATTTATTGATTAGATCACGTTACTCTGATGATAGTGTTCAAGACAGCCTATATGTCTGAACTCGATCCTTAGAGTAATGTGTTACGGAGCCTTCTCTTCTATATTATTTCCACATAACGAGCATTGTGCGCTGCTCTTTTCCAATGTGGAAGCAGAATGTGTGAAAGCATACAGCACGATGCGGGGTGTGTCTGTAGACATCTCTAGACTGGAACAGCGGGGCCCAGTACGTGAACTCGCCATACAGGATAGAGGACATCAGACTCCAGAGAAAATGTGCTCGAGTCCGAGTCCAAGTCGGAGCGTCAATGTACGAGTCGAGTCCGAGTCATCGTGGGGGGGGGGAATTCACGAGTCCGAGTCCGAGTCCAAGTCATCCTGTGCGAGAATTCACGAGTCCAAGTCCGAGTCGCGTCAATCAGTGCGCGAATCCGAGTCGGGTCACGAGTCCCGAAAATCGGCACTCAAGTCCGACTCGAGTCCGAGTCCAGGACTCGAGTACTCCATCTCTGTCACACACACACTACTGAAATCATCTCACGTTCACTACTGAACACCTCACACACACACTACTGAACACATCTGGCCTTCCACACACACTACTGAAATAATCTCACATTCACTACTGAACACCTCACACATACACTACTGAAAATTAAGCCTCACACACACACTACTGAAATCCTCTCACATTCACTACTGAACACCTCACACACACACTACTGAAAACATCTGGCCTTGCACACACACTACTGAAATCCTCTCACATTCACTACTGAACACCTCACACACACACTACTGAAAATTAAGCCTCACACACACACTACTGAAATCATCTCACATTCACTACTGAACACCTCACACACACAATACTGAAAATTAACCTCACACACACACACTCCTGAAAAACATTTTACTGAAAGGTTCTCAGTAGGGAATGTGCATGTGCTTCACCTATGTGTGTGTGAGGGGATTCTTGCTTTAACGGAAGTCATTCTAATGTAACGGATGTCATTCTAATGTAACGGAAGTCAGTGGTCTCTTTGCTAGCCCCGTTAGCTTCATTAGCTCCAGGCTGCTACTCCGAAGTGGTTGTTGTGTTGATGCCTGGTGGAGTATTCTTCATTGAAATATCGCACTTATCGTATGGCTCTGCGGTTCAAACAGACCGTCCATGAATGCAGTTTATTCGGTAAGTACAATTCAAGCACTTTATTTCTTACTTGTCTTTTTATTCAGCTAACAAGCGAGACAAAGCTACATCTGTGCTAACGATGCTATCCGTAGCATACAAGTTAAAACATAATGGAGAAGTGTAACACATTAAGAAGGTTTATACTGTAAAACATAAGGCTTCTCGGTGAGGTTGGTAAAATAAGGTCATGCTTGTACATTAGTTAGTTTGCTAGTTAGGTAACTGTATGCATTGTTATTGTTAATTTAAAATAGCTATGCTCGACGATGCAGACAGCTAGCGTCACATTAGTGTTGAAGAGCAGAGTACTGTATGAGATTAACCTCACTATAAGATCTGTGTATCTGAAACATATGAATCTCACATTTCCAGTTGGTTCCAGAAATAACGTTAACGTAGATATTGCAATATGGTTTGTTGAGCTGGAGTTGATTATTGAAGCTTACTGGTTAACGTTCATCATATTAAACGAACGAACCCAAACGTTGTTGTTTTTATTAATATTATTACCAATACTTACTTAGCATTTTATTATCATTACACTGGAGAAACCGACTTATTGTGGCAGCAGAACATGAACATGTAACTTAATGCCTGCATTTGAGGACGAAAAATAGCTCAGTCAATGCTTTAGGGACAAGGAAATGATTTGTTTAAATATTAGATATGACGTTATGTGTGCTTCTGTGACAATGAAGCTTATTCATTGCATTACATTTGTTGAAGATGTTTGTCTTTTACCCCTACGTGTGTGTTACAAATGAATGTGAATATGGCATAGGACAAATATTTAAATTGACTGTCTCATGAAAAACGATTCTAAAATAAAAAGGACCACAACTATACAATAATACACAATCCAACTGATAAGATACAGTAAGGGCTTTGATATCCAGCACTTTCTTTAAGGATAACAAAAAGATTATCACATGACATTTGCATGTAAAAAAGTCTGTGACCAACACATTGTTACTTTACATATACATATATATCTGTTTGTTTAAAGTTTCCAGGTGATGCGGCAGACAGACCAGAGGATGCTGACCACGAGAGACAGACCTATTCCTAACATCAGTGAACTTCAGCATGGACTCAAAGGTACAAAGAATCGAGAAACGTTCTGGTTTAAATAGATAAAGTAACAACTATAATCAGCTTTCACATTTCAATGTATTTAAGGCAATTATTATTTTACATTGTGAGAATTGCTACCATTTGTCTCTACATATTGTCTGTAAAAGACGTGGTAAAAGTGGTTCTTGCAGTGAGACAACCGAGCAGTTGAATATTATTTAATAAGATATTTTAATGTTGATTAACTGCAGACTGTTCATTCATAATCTGATTATCTTTGTAGTACAAAGTGATGAATTAAAAAAACACATTAACATTTAAAAAATACATTATTTCTACAGCCGCTAAATAAACAAACGTTTCATAAATAACACACTTGCTCTGCAATAATGTCATGTTTCTTGTCATTTCTGTTAGGAAGGACATACCTGAAGGACACAACTGCCTCACCGTTTTCTCAGAGGGGCAAGAAGAAAATGAAAAGCTGATTTCAGATTAAAGACCAATACAGGACATTCACTAAGAAACTACACTTTTATTGTGAACACAAAGTCAAACAGGACCATCATTTGTTTGTGGCAGCTGAGCCCAGTATGGGCTCACGGATGCAGTTAAGTGGTTTCTTCATCAGACCTGGTCCTCCTCCATCAGGCCACGTCCTCATCCCAGAGAAAGACCTCTCCACCTTCTCCAGCCAAACCCACAGACAGGACATCCGTCACGCTGAGGTTTCTCCCAAAGTCTCTGCACACTGTCTCAATTGATCCACACTGAGAATATGAGGGGGAAATAAATGCTTTAGACAATAAGAAATATGAAGTTAACTGTAAGGAATGGCTCATTCTTTTTTAAATAGACAAAACTATTACTGTATTTCAATATCTCATGTCTGAAAGTTTAATTTAAAAGAAGAAGAGGCCCCCAAAAATAAAGATTGGTATATCAATAAATGTAGTTGATTGTGTCTTTTTAATTGTTTAAAGTAGATAGAACTGGTACTTAAGATTTTGAATACAGTCTGGTTGCGGAGGAGGCACACAGGTAAGAGCATATAGCTACCATCACATGTAACTAAGCTTGACTTGAATTTATTAAAAGTATAATTAAGTAACCGCAACAAATCAATAACAAATCGTGCAAAAATGTGAATCTTTGCTGGGTCCACTGTTGAATCTACCACATATTGTATGTTTTAGAAACCTTAAGGCATTTATAGATTTGTATGCAAGTAATATCCCAAAACTCAATAAATACCGTAGATTATTATTGAAAGTTATGCTGAATAGTTTCATGTTCACTTACCTTAAGCAACGTAAAACGTGCAGACCGGGGGGAATACAAATACTTGTATTTCTCTTTTTTGGTTTGCAAGGGTGTCACCTTCCGCGGAGCCCATTTTCTGTAGTATTATCCTAACAGAGGGAACAACCCTTATTTAGGTTTTTTTAAAAGTGACAATATCAGCTTGCATTCATCCGACAAAAATACGACACATGTTATTGTCTAATTGCTGGTTGTCTTGTGTTTTTATGGGATTTGGATAACGGATTTATTCTATAAAATATTTTGAATGGTTTTCACTTAATACTGTTATAAAGTCGGCTGCGGACAGCCGGGCTGTAGTAAATAGTGCAGCAGATCTACACAGCTAGCTCGCTAGTTAGCATTATTAACGTCAGCTATTTATGTACATTTTCAAGTTCTGCTTGAAAGCAAGTTCCTGCAAACTATTGCAATATCTACGTCAACGTTATTTCTGGAACCAACTGGAAATGTGAGATTCATCAAATGTAATGCAATGAATAAGCTTCATTGTCACAGAAGCACACATAACGTCATATCTAATATTTAAACAAATCATTTCCTTGTCCCTAAAGCATTGACTGAGCTATTTTTCGTCCTCAAATGCAGGCATTAAGTTACATGTTCATGTTCTGCTGCCACAATAAGTCGGTTTCTCCAGTGTAATGATAATAAAATGCTAAGTAAGTATTGGTAATAATATTAATAAAAACAACAACGTTTGGGTTCGTTCGTTTAATATGATGAACGTTAACCAGTAAGCTTCAATAATCAACTCCAGCTCAACAAACCATATTGCAATATCTACGTTAACGTTATTTCTGGAACCAACTGGAAATGTGAGATTCATATGTTTCAGATACACAGATCTTATAGTGAGGTTAATCTCATACAGTACTCTGCTCTTCAACACTAATGTGACGCTAGCTGTCTGCATCGTCGAGCATAGCTATTTTAAATTAACAATAACAATGCATACAGTTACCTAACTAGCAAACTAACTAATGTACAAGCATGACCTTATTTTACCAACCTCACCGAGAAGCCTTATGTTTTACAGTATAAACCTTCTTAATGTGTTACACTTCTCCATTATGTTTTAACTTGTATGCTACGGATAGCATCGTTAGCACAGATGTAGCTTCGTCTCGCTTGTTAGCTGAATAAAAAGACAAGTAAGAAATAAAGTGCTTGAATTGTACTTACCGAATAAACTGCATTCATGGACGGTCTGTTTGAACCGCAGAGCCATACGATAAGTGCGATATTTCAATGAAGAATACTCCACCAGGCATCAACACAACAACCACTTCGGAGTAGCAGCCTGGAGCTAATGAAGCTAACGGGGCTAGCAAAGAGACCACTGACTTCCGTTACATTAGAATAACATCCGTTACATTAGAATGACTTCCGTTACAGCAAGAATCCCCTCACACACACACACATAGGTGAAGCACATGCACATTCCCTACTGAGAACCTTTCAGTAAAATGTTTTTCAGGAGTGTGTGTGTGAGGTTAATTTTCAGTATTGTGTGTGTGAGGTGTTCAGTAGTGAATGTGAGATGATTTCAGTAGTGTGTGTGTGAGGCTTAATTTTCAGTAGTGTGTGTGTGTGTGTGTGTGTGTGTGTGTGTGTGTGTGTGTGTGTGTGTGTGTGTGTGTGTGTGTGTGTGTGTGTGTGTGAGGTGTTCAGTAGTGAATGTGAGAGGATTTCAGTAGTGTGTGTGCAAGGCAAGATGTTTTCAGTAGTGTGTGTGTGAGGTGTTCAGTAGTGAATGTGAGAGGATTTCAGTAGTGTGTGTGCAAGGCCAGGTGTTTTCAGTAGTGTGTGTGTGAGGTGTTCAGTAGTGAATGTGAGAGGATTTCAGTAGTGTGTGTGCAAGGCCAGATGTTTTCAGTAGTGTGTGTGTGAGGTGTTCAGTAGTGAATGTGAGAGGATTTCAGTTGTGTGTGTGTGAGGCTTAATTTTCAGTAGTGTGTGTGTGAGGTGTTCAGTAGTGAATGTGAGAGGATTTCAGTAGTGTGTGTGCAAGGTCAGATGTTTTCAGTAGTGTGTGTGTGAGGTGTTCAGTAGTGAATGTGAGAGGATTTCAGTTGTGTGTGTGTGAGGCTTAATTTTCAGTAGTGTGTGTGAGGTGTTCAGTAGTGAATGTGAGAGGATTTCAGTTGTGTGTGTGTGAGGCTTAATTTTCAGTAGTGTGTGTGTGTGTGTGTGTGTGTGTGTGTGTGTGTGTGTGTGTGTGTGTGTGTGTGTGTGTGTGTGTGTGTGTGTGTGTGTGTGTGTGTGTGTGTGTGTGTGTGTGTGTGTGTGTGTGTGTGTGTGTGTGTGTGTGTGTGTGTGTGTGTGTGTGTGTGTGTGTGTGTGTGTGTGTGTGTGTGTGTGTGTGTGTGTGTGTGTGTGTGTGAGGTGTTCAGTAGTGAATGTGAGAGGATTTCAGTAGTGTGTGTGCAAGGCCAGATGTTTTCAGTAGTGTGTGTGTGAGGTGAGTTTGAATTTTGGCCTACACGGCCCTTCATACATTGTTGTGGAGCACTTCCTTTTTCTATTACTGTGTGGTCCGGCAACTCCACTGCTCAAAGAAGGAAGCAGCTGGATACAAATGTGCATTCAACCTCAAAAAACTCATGGGCTGTGAGCTCACTATCATTTCTAGCTTCTATGAAACCGGCACTTAGCGTAAAGGACATTCAAATGTACCAGCAGGAGTATGGCAAGTGGGTTAGCCAGGCACTCTACAGCTCACCCTGAGGGAAAATGCTAAACACAATCAAAACAAAAACTACTCACTTTTACTATTGTCGTGCTGTTCTTACAAAATGTAGAGTATATTGTGTCTCACATCCAGTTAACTTCACTGATCTACATAAAGTAAATCAAGTGGTCACAAATGGCAAAATAGCTAGTAGAGATCTTAGGAAAGTAATCATTGTCAGAAGCGACTGACCAACAGTGCCTACATGTACCATGATGCATTGCTCATTAGCTTCTGATGCCAAGCCAGGTGGGCCTATACATATACACATTCAAAACATGCATGCTCCAAAGGCCAAACCAGCATGAAACGTTGGGTTACGTGTTGTAACCCTTGTGAAATTAGCACAGGCGGAGCCCTCTACTGGACTATATGGGTACTACCTTACCCTGCGAGCATTCTCCCACTGAGACTTCTATAGACGTAGCCGGCCTTGGGCGGGCCTACCTGAATGCACGTGCATCACATCGTATGAAAGGAGGCCTCGCCTCCTGACTATCATCCTACACCTCTCTTCAGCGAGCGGAATAGGACAGACAGTGCCCTGAGTAGAGGGCTCAGCCTGTGCTAAAATGACAAGGGTTACAATACGTAACCCAACGTTATATCTCTCACAGGCTCCGCCCTCTACTGGACTCTATGGGTACAGTGGGTGGAGCCCCGATGTATACGTGCACTGTCGTCCAACAACATTGGATGACAGAGCACACCCTGCTCTGAATGGGCTTACTACACGCCTGCCTCCCTGAATCCCTAAGGATAACAGGGAGAGCGCCAGAGCCCATGCCCCACACTCAAACACTGACCCCGTGCAGAGTGTGTGGACTAAAGTGTGGAGGGCAGCCCTCTAGCCCTGTAAGGGCCCAACGTGCCCCTCGCCCATCCCGGGACCCTCAGAGGGCCCGAGAACAGCGAAGGCGCATTACGTCCGGGGAGGGGGTCAGATGCCAACTGGCGTCGACCAAGACGGCGCTGTGCATATATCCTCCACACTCACACCGTTGAATAAGGCTGTTGACACAGCTACAGCCCGTGTGGAGTGCGCACGAGCCACCATGGGGCAGGCTCTCCCTGCCTGTCCGTAGGCATGTGCAATGCACTCGCTGAGCCAGCCTGCCAGGCGTTTCTTGGACAGAGCTTTCCCGATCACCCCGCCCCCGAAGCACACGAACAGCTGTTCGGTGCGTCTAAGGGCAGCCGTGCGCTCCACATAACATGCTAGCGCACGCACCGGGCAGAGGAGGTGCAGTTTAGCTTCCCTGTCCCCACCATGGGGGGGAAGACTAAAACCCCCTAACTGAATGGCCCTTGACCTGAACGCACTCCTAACCCCCTAAACGCACCAGGAGCGTCTGCGCCGCGTTACGTTGCGTCTGCGCCGCGTTACGTTGCGGCTGCGCCGCGCTGCGACCTCCTCCTGCGACCTAACACACCAGTCGCGTTTCAAAACGTTGCGGAAGCGGAGCGTCGTGTGTGCAGCCTCGCAGTTCTTCTTCTTCTTCTTCTCTTTAATGGCGAATCGCTTCCACTTGGAGCATATATCGCCACCTACTGTTGAGTTATTAAATGTTCATATTAAATCCTTGTCCTCAAACCAGTGCTTTTGAGGAATTTGAAGATCAGCTTGTTTGCTTCATTTCTTGATTTACTTTACATATATTGACTTGAAATCCATGTCCTTGATGTTGAGTTGTTCCAGTGCAGTTTTCAGAATGAGTCTTTGCCTTGTATATTCCGGGCAGCTAAAAAATACATGATGTATTGTCTCTGGTTGTTGGCAACCATCACAATTGCCATTTGGATGTTTTCCAATCAGATGCAGTGATGAGTTTAATCCAGAGTGACCCAATGTTATCCTGCTGTTAATGCTCTGTTCTCTTCTACTACTCCCCCAAGTGCTTCCTGTTCCTACTTCCCTTTGTATCTGGTATAAATGTATTTGATGTTAACCTCGCAGTTGTTGTTGATTTTGGAATATTTCCTGGACATTTGTACTTCTACAAGTAAGTAGGCTACGTAAATGGTTTATGTTTGTGTCTGTTTAAATCGTGTTTATTGTTGTTATTTCCTATGTTGTTGTGTTGTAGACTACAGACATAGTTAATAACAATTGTAATATTCCAGTTATAAACGACATGAATCAAAGATGTGTTGCTGTATTTTAGTGGTACAAAAATATGCATTCATCATCATAATTATTCTATATATATATAATTTACAGTGCCTGCAAACCGGAGGAGAAAGCTGGCATGTATTCTCCTACTTGAAAGACTACGGGGGGATGGGGGGAGGAGAAGGAGCCGGTTTTGGGTGCACCCCCTCAACCAGCAAAGGAGACAACAAGGTGATTTTCATCACCTCGTGGCTGAGCTGAGGCTGGATAGCCAACGACATCACCAATATTTTCGGATGAGTGCAGAGCAGATGGATGAACTGCTGTCCCTCCTGGGCCCTGAACTGACCAGACAATCCACAAATTACAGAGCTGCCATTGAACCCAAGCAGAGACTGGCTGTTGCACTTAGGCAAAATGCACATTTCACAGACAATACATCACTGACCACAAATTTAATAAACGTTTTATTTTTAACAATTTCACCCCAAACAACACTTTAAACAGAAACATCAAATATAAACAATCAACACAAAAAAAGTAACTATTTACAGTAAAAAAAACAATCAACTCAATTGCTCAACTATTGTTCGTAAAAAGACTCCTGCCATGCTGAGCTACTGCTGGAGGACAGCATGTCTGATGGCCTTGTAGGTGTTGATTGGGCGCGTGGGGGTTGGGGTACACTTGGCCGAAAGGCTACTGGCCTGGAGGTGTGAATGGAATGTTGAGTGGTGGGGGGATGGTCAATGGGCTGCCAATGTTGCTGGTGTTGGGTGTCTCTTTCCAAGTTGTGGAAGGTGTTTAAAATACAGATTTTTGCCTGATGTTTTCTGTCTTTGTCCAGTCTTTGCAACATGGGCACAAGACTGAGAGCAAAGTAGTATGACTCCTCTAATTCTGAGTCTGGCATGTATGGTGCAATTGGAGGTTCCTGCAGTAGAGATATCAGCTGCTCTCCAAGGTCTGTGCTCTGTGGCCTCCTCCTTGTGTCCCGTGTGGAACGCTGGGCCGCTGCTGGTGTGGAAATGGGATCCCTGGGGCTACGGGACCTAGAGGGCCTTTGCCTCTCTGCAGAGGTTGTGGGTACCAGAGGTGGTGGGGCTGTAGGTGGTGGGGCTGGAGATCCACATGCTGTCCTGGCATGTTCCTCTGTTTCCAATGACAGGGGTGTAGATGCTCTTTCCATGTCTTCTACAGGGGAAGGATTGCTCAAGCTGCTTTTTGAACTATATGAAAAGAAACAACATGAAAACAATTAAAACCTTTTTTCTGGGGATTAATTTGTGCAATAGGAACATATTTATGTAATTTAAAATAAAATCTTTCATACCCTTTGCAATACATCATCACAAATTACAAAAGTATATAAATTAAAATATGTGCATACATACCGCCTTTGCTGTACATAGGGCAAAAGGAAGGACATTATGTCTGTATACTTCCAGCCCTTTTGCGTGCCGCCTGCAGATCCACTTGGGAGAGATTTCTTCCTGTTTTTAACAAAAGCATCCCGGAGTGACTTCCATCGTGCCTTGCAAATGTCGACTGAAACAAAGAATAGATTCAGATTAATAACATGATTTCACATATTTTTCTTTGCTTTTTTTTACCCTTCAGATACTTGGCTTCCAGGGACTCATTGGTCAGCTTAGCATTCAGCTATCGCCTAGGATGCGCTACTGTGTATGTAATACAATTTATAATAAATGGTTTTGTCTGACAAATGACTGCCAAATTATTCTTGTCTGTCCTCACAATTTATCTGACTATAAATGCAAGATTTTCCACCACAGCATACTGTATTTAAACATTATTGAGAGTATTTTGGGTAGTTGTTATAACACATGAATAAAAACTAATTATAATACAAAAATATAATATCATTATAAAGAGTTAAACACAACTGTATTGATCCCTGGGTGAAATTCACAAGATAAAGTATAATTAAAAAAACAATATTTATAAAAATATAAATACAAAATAATAATAATAATATAATAATATTATAATCTTGATATAGGAAATAAGATCTTACTTTATTGTGAAATGCAAGTTTACTGAACAGTTTATTAACGACTTTCACAAGATGTTAAACTACTGAATGGCTCTGTACTGTACCTACAAGTATTAATTAACTTTAAAACATTAATATGTAGTTGTTACCTTCCACTCCACAAACTGCAGCGACTAAAAACCAGGCCTTGTCCTTTCTGATGTTGTCCTTGTAAAAAGCATTGGTTACATCGTATAAAATTGTGTGTCTCTCCACTTCCATTATGAACACATCGTCGTCCATTGTGCGTATTGTAGTGGAGGTGTTGTGATGAAGGAGGGGGGTCTGCTAAATTAGTATATATGCGGGATGGGCCTGGCCCGGATGCTCACCTTTCCACTTCCTGCGAGGGGGGGGCTGCCTGCCCGACCTTACCTTACGGCTGCGCCGCGGCAAAAATAGGATTCATCCTAATTTTAGAGAAGCGCTGCGCCGAGCCGCTTCTGGGACGCGTCTGAGCCGTAACGCGGCGCGTGTGGTGGAATAGCACCCATTGACTAGAGTGGCCGCGATCCTTACGACCGCCGCGGCGCGGCCGTAACGCAGCGCAGACGCTCCTGGTGCGTTTAGGGGGTTAGGCTCTTGGGCACAAAGGAGGGGTTCGGTCTGAGTGTCGCGCCGCTCCGGTCACCCCGAATCCGTAAACAGCTCGGTGCACCAACAGAGCGGTTAACTCGGACACTCTTTTGGCTGACGTTAAGGCAAGAAGCAAAGCTGTCTTCCACAACAGTGCTTTTAGGGAGGAGAGCTCCAGAGGCTCAAATGGTTCTAAGACCAGAGCTCCGAGCACTAGGTGCAGGTCCCACTGCGGGGTGGAGGCGTGCACTACTGTGCGCAGCCACCTGACCCCCTGTAAAAACCGCAACATCAGTGGTTGACTAAAGGCTGACCTGCCGTCAAATCCCTCATGGCAGGACAAGATGGCTGCTGCATACACTTTCACTGTTAAATGTGCAAGCCCTCTGTCCACCAGTAACTGTAAGAAGGAAAAAACAGAGCCCAACTCACAAGATAGGGGCTCTATTCTCCTCTCCTCACACCCTCGCTGGAATCCTAGCCACCTTGGCCTGTAACAGGCTGCGGTGGATCCAGCTCTAGCTGCCTGGATAGACTGAATAACACTGTCAGACAATCCACCCTGTCTCAGCCTGTCCCTCTCAGGAGCCACTGGAGAGGTTGGCCGAGAGTGGCACTGATTGCACCTGCCTCTTGAGACATCGCCCCCCAGAACTGGGGAACCGCCCAGGGCTGGCCCACCTTCACCTGTGTCATGTCTGAGTACCACGGCGCCCTGACGCGGTCCGGAGCCACTAGGATGACTGACAGACGTTCTCGCCTCACTATCAGGAGAGGGAGAATGAGACGCAGCAGTGGAAAGGCGTATAGCAGCTTCCTTGGCCATGGCTCGTGTGCAAACGCATCCACCCCCAAGGGCGGTTCGTCGCCCAGGGCCTTGGAGAACCACAGGGCACAGTGGTTGTTGCGCCGGCTGGCGAACAGATCCACTTCCGCTCTCCCGAACTGGGCCCAGATCTATCGCGTCCATTCGCCTGGCAGGGGGCCACCCCTCGACATGAGGTCGGCCCCCCTGTTCTCCAGTCCCGGGATATGGAGGGCTCTCAGGGCTAACACCACCTCTGAAGCCCATAACCACAGCCTCTCCGCTGTGGTCAACAAGGCGGCGGAGCGCACTCCACCCTGCCTGTTGATATAAGCCACTGTGGTGCTGTTGTCGCTCCTGATCATTACATGTCTCCCTTGAATTAGGGGCATGAAATGCTGGAGGACTAACACTACCGCCCGTAGCTCTAGGCAACCCGGTATCACGGCAAGACGTGAACATGTGACGATGTACCATGCTGGGAGACGTGAAGATGTCACGATTTCAAACGTGACAGTTACACGGTATTGTTAACCCATGTTAACCAGTGGAGAATTAACCGGAAATACCAACCAAATGCTACTCCGACGTAATGATTTATTTTGTAATAGTCACACTCAATTACGCCGATTTTCTTGTTGCCCCAGCTGGTCGACACCTCTTTTAGCAGAAACAAAGGCTACATTAATGTATTAAATCGATGTTAATCCGTGTGTGTGAATGTGGAATTAACGGACGTGACGTTGTGCGATTGAGTTGCCAGGCAACAGCTTCGGTTCATGTTAATTTACAAACTCTTCAAGTACAACCATAGTTATATTTAAAAACATGTTAGAAGGCCTCACGAAATACTTTAATGCAAATTTAAATGTGAAGGACTGTGTGTATAACAAAATACATCGGTCATAAACGAAACCGGAAACAGACGTAGGCAAGATCCTCAGCTCGATGATTGGATGGTTTAGCCGCAATGCATGCTGGGATTTGGTGTTTATGTGATGTGAAATCTGAAAACGTTTTTTAAAAATACAATAATACTTTATTCCGAGTGTGCTTGCTTTTCTCTTTGAAAGTCATCACATAACGACATTGCAATACACGGTTCGGCTGCATTAAATATTACATATCTGCCTTAATTCTCTATTTATAGAGCCCTGCTGAGAAGACTTCTAGACAAACAGGAGAACTGCCGCCAAAACTGAAGATGTGACGTGGATCATAAATATATAAGCAATTAAACAACATCTTACATTTCTTTTCACACAATACGTCTCCTTGCAGTATCAACACTAATTCGGCTGACTTTTATATTTGATCCAATTGGTAGATAGGCTGTATTTACACCATAAAGGTGCACAGCTGATATAAAGGGACACCTCGTGGTTAAAGCATGTTATTATTTTTATTATTAGATATTAATAGGATCCCTATAAAGTATATTCATTATTCGTTATTCTCTACTAATAGTTCATTAAAGACTGTATTTAATGACTAGTTTGCACATCCCTTTCAAGATGTTCTAAGCTAAGGTTTATTGACATATCATATTATATACAACTACTGTATGCAATGAATGAAGAACTTGGGTCGCAGGTTCCTCAACAGTGCATTATAAGACATCTATCAATATGTGTGTGTACTCCACCATTAAACTGCCATTCTGCACATTTCTTATACTTTCTACATACATCTTATAAGAGTATAATACATATGTATAATATCAGTTTAATAATAAACAAATAATAAACAAATAAGTGCTGAAACATAGTTAACATTGCAGGAAAGCAATATATTAGACGTTAAGTACTTTGTCAGGCTTAATATTAATCTATATAGGATATATATATATTTGTATACATATCTGTAAATTGTATAATTTTATTTGATTTAAAAGTATTTTTGATCTCTCTGTCTATAAACACAAACTGAGTAAGATTGACAATAAAGTTGACTTTGAAAATTATATATATTCTTTATGAAAATAGTTGACTGTTGGAGAAATGAATCCAAATGAAACGTTGGACTGAACTACAACTATGCCTTTAAATCTCTACGGACTGTTTTTCAGTGGGATGGCAAGTTCCTATCTTTAAACATTTATTAGTTTTTTCTCAGAACAGATTTAATTTTCTGAAGTTAATTTAACTTTGGCGACCATGTAAGGTCATTATTAAAAAGGTACAATCAATTTGTTTAGGGTTGACTAAAATAATGATAAACATTTCATTTGGATAATTTACTGACAGAATAAGAAACTCAATGATGCTCTCCTCACCTGTTCCTTTTTATAAAGTGAAACAGTTGAAACGATAGATTTTAGTAAACTTAAAAACAACCTTCTCCAAAAGCTATCAAGGAATATACCGAATACTTATTTTAGAACTTCATTACATATTATTTGTATATAGTTTGAATGATCCATAATTGACAGAAGCTTGTGTTTACACTGACCTGTTACTCATATATTAATGTCTTTGTAACTTCAGTAAACCACTACCTCACTCATTTCTTTCATTCATCACGGTTCAGTAAACTAAGTGACACATGAACCAGGTTAATCATTATAATAACGTAGGATTGCAACTCTTTGAAACTGTAGGTGGCTCTTAAAAGAGCCGTTGTGTTTGGGTGTGCTGGTCTCGGGTCAGTCTAAGCCCTCTCTCCGCGGATGCGGCGGGCCAGCTGGATGTCCTTGGGCATGATGGTGACCCTCTTTGCTTGGTTCATCTTACTGGGGGGCAGCTACATGGATGTCGGTGCAGTCCACAACCATTGTGCAGTTGAAGGCAGAATGAATTTATTATTGACTCCGAATGAAGCACAACTTCATGTCATACAATACATTGACTTTATTTTTAATTGTGTAAAAAAATAAAGCATTGATTAGCAAGCAGGACCTGCAGGAACAGAGAACGGTGATGGATGGAGCTGGGAAGAGAGAAGAATAAAGAAAACAGATCAACTTTATTATCGGATATTAAAAATTCAATTTCAAAACAAGTTGCCGCTCCTACAGTTTTCTAGTGTGTAAAGATGATTTCACATGACCTATGCAACATATCACACTCAATACATGTGTGTCTCTGGGGGGTGCATTGTGCCTTTGATGATAATATACCATAACCAAATACTATTACGTACAGTGGAAATCAGGTTGCCAGAGCAGGTCAGTGTGCATGTTCCTCAGGGTCTCAGCAGTTACAGGTGAGGGAAAGGAAATAAAAGAGAAAAAGGTCAGTAACAACACTTTAAAGTAACAACACTTTGAATAATTATCTCTTCTAATAATTTTCTCTCAGTAATCACTCAACTACTGTCTTTCCAACAAACAGATTGACTCACCCTTACTGTCATCACAATGAAATACGTCCAGAAGAATGTCATGCAAAGCTCCCTGCCTGCCTTCGACTCTCCCTGACTGCTTCCTTAGCACCCGGTGGATGGCGCAGTAGGCTACTCTTCAAATGTTTCACGAAATACTTACCATCATGACTACTCTTACTGTTTAAAATGTTGGTTTACTTCATGTAATAAAATAATAACTTCATGGTAAGGCTACTAAAAATGACAAGGCTAAGTAATGTAATGCTAACTAACGTGCTCGCTACTCGTCGCTACTAGCTAGGTAGCTAACTTGACTATGTTCCATGCAAAACATGTGTATTACCTGATATGTCTGATCCAGCGACTCCTTTCATCAGACGGGAAGCGATAGAACGAGCAAGTGGTATGATCACTTTTGTGATTACAACCTGGTACAAAGCACACAGGCATCTTGTAAAAGTAAATTTATTTTTAGCAATCTCTTATTTATTGGAGGGAATAATCAGTTATGAGATCTTCTTCTTCTTCGCTTTAATTACGAGTCGCAACCACTTGGAGCATTATTGCCTGTGACATCAACAACTTATTGTTTAAGATTGACAAACATCATATGTGTAGTTCGTGGCACAATTCAAACGGGATCAAAAGATACGTTTTCTCACTCCATTGAATTCAATGTACATTTTTCGCTTCCGGGGTCCCATGGGCCGGAAGTAGATGGGTGTGACTTCGCCTCTCTATTGTATGTCTTTTCCGTTTTGTCTGCAGCATTTTGGGAAAGAACTACACCCCTCTCACAACTGCACTTTTAGCCAAATGCATGGGCAATAATACATATGGTTGAATATATCGGAGTCAGCTGAAAAAGTGTAAAATGTATCCTTGAAATCCTATGCACTTGTGTTTTTGAATACTTTTTTCCACTGTGTGAGACGTAGCTAAAAGCAGCAGGATGCAGACTTAACAACAAATGTTGTGGCGGGAAAACTTCCTTGATCAATATAGCACATGCTGAGAAATTATGAATTAAGATAGACTACAGTTTCAGCTCATAATCTTTGGTGTTAAATCTGGTTATCCCACCTCTGATAAACCACCTACGTGCAGGAAGCTTGCCTTCTTAACTCCAAACAGAAACAACTTGATTCAAAGGTGCTAGCACTGAACTGGCAGAATGAGCCCTCGTGGGCTATGGATTAATTTTGTTGTATTCTGATGTTGACTGGGTTGCTCAGAATGTCTCTGTGAGTTCATAAGGGGGTACATCTGAATCAGAGTTCCCGTTTAAATCTTCCGGACAAAAGATAAGTGCTGGTCAAAGGTCTTCTTTGTTATTTATTTGAGCTTTAAAACTAATTGATGATTAAATATTAAACAAACTAATTATAGTAGATTAGCTACATTATTAGGACGGGTGGCGCAGTGGTCTGTGCATCCGATCATCAGATCAAGGGGGTGTGCTGGGGAACTCCAGTTCGAAACCCGCTCCTGCTCCTGTGTCCTTGGGCAAGACACTTAACCCGGATTTGCTCCTGTGGGTATTGTCCACAGTTTCTGACCATTGCATGTATGATATATAATATATGTGTAATGTGTGTATATGTAAAACGCTTTGAGTCATTGAAAAAGCGCTATAATAAATGTAAGGAATTTTTATTATTATTATTATTATTCAAAAGTGTACAGTAATTTACAATAACACGGGAATAATAAACGGAGCGCTCTCTCCCTCTCCTGACAGCCCGTCAGTATCATGCAGCTCGCGGATCCAGTAATGTGACCCGACAGTGAAACTAAACATATCTATAACTAGTTACGGTAGTTTGAGAGGTCATTAAAATAGCCACGTGTGCTATTCTAACCTGGTGTGTGTTTTGTTCTGTGATTATGCAGAGCTGCGTGTCTCGACTCGTCAGCAGCAGCTGGTCTCTCTCTCCCGTCAGATTAGACTTGCATTTATGTCCATATCGATCAGATCCAGCTAGTTCTAGCTAATGAACCGGGTGAGGCCACAAAGTATAGCGCAGCATTATGCATTAGTTTACATCAAAGCCATATAATAGAAGAGTTACGACAACGGAAGTCCAAAAACGGTTATCGTCACGTGGTTCATGTAGACGAGGATCGTTCCCCGGAAGTTCATGGCGGGCAATGTGAATGCATTGATAACAGGAGATAGAACTACGATTTTTGGTAATTATTAGTGAATAAAGGTTTTGATTTGCAATATTTATACAACAAATCGATATGTGTATGTATTTACATCAATATGTTTTAAAAAATGAAATCGAATTTGCTAATATTAAGTGATAATATTAGGATTAGTGTGAACAACTAGTTTACATGTTAGGCTAACAGTGCCTTGGTTAAAGAGCCTGTTGCTGTTTATTTATAGCTTTGAATTCTTTCAAACCAATATTATCTTCTTAAACTTGTATGGTAGTCAGGAGCATCACTTTCTAATGTGTATTGATACATTTAGAGGGAGCGGATCTAAATTAATGCTTTAAAATTCAGATTAGATTCATTTCTACCATTTTCTTAAATTCATGGTAGTTTCAGTAATCCCCTGGTAATTGAGGACACAAGTTATCTAAATGACTAATGTCATCTTTATGGCTTTCAGAAAGGACAGGAGACCGACAGGTGACTATCAAAGGACTAGCAGCAGCAGCATGATGATGATGATGTTAAATGTGTTGTTTTAGGAACATCCATTGCAAATACATGGAATTCAATAAACATTGAATAGCATATCATGCAGTTTGTCGGTGCCTTTTCCTCCGTGTTGTCCTGGTTTGCTGTGCTGCCTCCTAGTCGCCACCATGGTTTGCTGTGCTGCCTGGGGATGCTCAAATCGCTCAGAGAAAGGAGTACGAATGTACGGCTTCCCCACTGACACAGAGCGGAGGAAAAACTGGCTGGCTCAAGTCAGCAGGAGCAATTTCACGACCAACAGCAACAAAATATGTGATGTAATTATATACAAACACTGCATTTGCACTTTTTCACAAAACGAAAACCACACCATTGGGAAAGCTTAATGTTTTGTTTAATACAAAAAAACAGGGAAAGGCTTGAAAGACACAGAGTTGAGACTCAGGGTGCAGGGTGAGGGTCTCAGTGCAGGTATTCAGGCTCCATTGAATCCCCCTCTGGTTCTTGTGCTGAAAGAGGGAGTAACAGACAGGAGAAAGGGTTATACACACACAGCACACCTATTGGATGGGAAATGCCTTGGGGAGATAAGGTGTTTACTTATATAAAACAGTAGTATTAAACTTACCTTGTGTTTTCACTCTCACTTAAGTCCCTCTCCCTTTGCCATCAATCCAAAATCAGCTGAGCTGCAACATTATACAGACAGGTAATAATCAACAGAATAACAAGGACACAATATGGCTCTGCTAAAAACACTCATTCTTACATGCACCAAAGTTCTATTTATCTAATATTTAACTCCCTCCACCCCCGCATACAATCCCGTTTAGAAGCCCCTCTTCTCTAATTCAACATGTTGGACGAAATGACATTAAGAGAACAGAATTTACAATTAAAAGGCTGTTCAACGTGTGTTGCTAACTTGCTTCGGTATGCTAGCTTAATCTGTTATCTGTAAACGTTCCCTAAATCTACTAATTTAGGGATAATCCACTGACATCCTTTAATACACATGTTAATTTGAATCAGATGTACTGATAATATCCGCAATATAAATCTTTAAACTTCTTCTTACCTTTAAAAGTCCGTCACGAACGGTCTATTATGCTGCAACTCTACAGCTCTGCCAGCCTTGGCGCTAACTTCCGGAGAACGATTGCGAGGCTCCACGATCCGCCATTGCTGTAAAAAAGTGGTCCATTGGAGTGAACGGAGATGTCGTAACTCTTCTATTATATGGCTCTGGTTTACATGCCCACCGGAACCCCGAGGCATTACCAACAGATCAACGCACAATCAACCCATACAGGACATCTCTTTCTCCACATTAAGTGTTAGACATTAGAATTTACTATTCTTGTCTGTCACACACTCTTCTTGTCGGTCACATACTCTTTTGTCTGCCTAAACGGTATTGCGCTAAACGGAAATGATTTTGAACGGACACTTTGACCGGAGAGATTTAGATTTGCCGGTCTTCAGCATATTTTACCGGTCGTAGTCCGGTAATTACCGGCTAACGGGAACTCTGGTCTGAATACAAATAAGATTAATGTGACAGCCTTGCCAACACAATTATTCCATTTTCAACGGAAACCAACAATATGAGACGGAGGAAGAGCAAACAGGTGCACAGTCACCATAAAAACATTAGCATGCCTTATTTTTATTTTATTTTTTTATTTATAGAAGGACCATGCATACAAAAACATTACATATTACTATAAACAAAGGTGTTCCACAAGGCTCTATTTTGGCCCCTGTCTTATTCTCCATCTTTATAAATGAACTAGGAAATGGGATAAACCCAGCACGGTTTCATTTATACGCCGATGATACAGTTGTTTATACAGTGGCTTCCTCTTTAACTCAGGCTATAGAGCTTCTACAGGATGCTTTTAATACACTGCAACACTCCTTGCTAAGGCTAAGACTGGTCCTTAATGCAAAAAAGACCAAGTACATGACCTTCTCTCGCTCTCGAGCTAATACAGCTGTCCCTCCGATTCTTACACTGGAAGGGACATGCCTTGACAAAGTAGCATCCTACAAATATCTGGGCATATGGATTGATGAAAAGATGGCCTTTGATGTTCATATTGGGAACCTACTGAGAAAACTTAGACCTAAACTGGGCTTTTTCTTTCGTTTAAGGAAATGTTTCCCGTCTGAAGCCAGGAAGAGAATTGTGCAGAGTTCCTTTCTGTCTGTATTAGACTATGGCGATGTGATCTATATGCATGCTTCTTCCTCCCTGCTTAAAAAGCTGGACTCTGCGTACCATACTGCTATACGTTTTGTAACGGGTGCAGGCTCTCGCACCCACCACTGCACTTTGTATCAGTCCTTAGGATGGTCCTCTCTGTACCAAAGAAGACAATCACACATGTTGATTTTTATCCTTAAGTCATTGCTAGGTAAGCTGCCCTTATATATCTCCAGACTTCTGTCATTTTATACTTGCTTTTTTAATACTAGACGAGCAGCAAATGGGATGCTTTTAAATGTTCCTTTGATGCAGTCAGAGCTTGGTAAAGCTGCATTCTCCCACTATGCTCCCTTTTTATGGAATACGCTGCAAGTAAAACTTTGTCTAGAGGCACTTCCTACTGTAAATGCTTTTAAAGGTATGCTACGATTAGCCCTTCATGAAACATGTAACTGTTTTACCTGATGCTATTGCTGATGTGATTATGCTTCTTGCCACTGCACAAATGGCCTTCTGTATTTATATTTGAATTGTATGTTTTTTTTGTTTAATGCCTTTGTTTTATGTTGAAACTTGTTGTGTGCCGTGTTGGTCAGGACTCCCTGGAAGAAGAGATCTTGTATCTCAATGGGACATTCCTGGATAAATAAAGGATAAATAAAATAAAAATTAAATTAATCTCAGCAAAGAGAAGAGATGCAATATGTGTACTGGATAATCACACACAATCATGCAAGAGAGGAAGTAGGGAGAAATATATAATACCTGTTATGTTGATTTATGAGTAAGACATCACTATAGAAAAAATGTTTTTCCTGCAGGGCTGTGAAATTGAAAATCAGCTGATGACGGCGATTTTGTTTTTTCTCAACATGGGAGAACAGCAGAGTTGCATTCTGAGTTGCAGTATGTGACTTGAACTTTTCTAACTAACGTATACAATATGATTGGTATAGGCTTATCAATATGTATGGTCTGTATTGTAAAATGTGGCCACACGCAGATAAAGCCCTGTCTACCATCCTTATCTCAGTGGAGTCCTGGAAGTGCCCGTCTGTCTGTCAGCAAGCTCCAGCCTCCATTCTCAGCACGGCTTTTTTCTGGACTAGTGGAGGCTTTTCAACATTTGGAGAGGAAGAAACTGTGCAATCAGTAACTGGAAATACCCATAAATCTGTCCGGTTTTCAACAGCTCTCAGAAGTCACATAATTCCCAATCTGCTACTTGTCTGTGTATTGAAATGTGGGAAAGTGTGAGAGAGAGTGTACTGGCGTAGAGTTGCTACAGTTACTCTCATAATTAAAAACTGTTCAGAAGTTACAGCCAGCACCAGAAGGACTGACCCTGTGTGTGTTTGTGTTAGCTCTCAGAACCTTTCGAGAACTCCTGTCATTTTTATTTTTTGTTCCTGTTCCTCTCTACTTTTGAAGTATGCAATAAAGGATTTTGCCCTTTTCTTTTATGGAAACACAGCAAGTAGCTTGTCAACTATAAGCATGTGCGGATTGTAAGATAAGGGGTTCTGAGCCCAGACATCCAAATGACCAACCATTTCTACTCTACATAGGAGCAAGACACACAGCTATACTGTCTATCAAATTGTAAGGATTGTATATATAATTACTTCATGAATTTTACTTAACAGACTGTATGTGGTTGGTCTGTTATTTTGTTCATGTATGTATGTAAGACGTTGCTTTTGTCGTGACCCCCTTGAAAACGAGATGCATCTCAAGGGGTTTATCCTAATAAATACATTTCTATATAAGCAGACTTTGCCTCTTTTGTCATTGTCTGTTGTCTTGTGTAATTGTATGTGTGTGTGTGTTTACCCTTTTTGTAGTCGTGTTGCGTCGTTTTGAAGTCGTATCGAGTCTATTTGTCATCATCAGTCTTTTTGTTGTCTCTTTGCAGGTGATTAGCATGTATTATAGTCATTTTGTGTCTCTTTGTGGTGTTTTCCTGTTTGTAAAGTCACTCATGACAGAGAGGGCCCTGACACTTTGATATTCTGGGTTTTTTAACCATAGGCCCGTTGAGTAATCCATTAGTGACTCTTTGTGGAATCATATCATATTATGATATTGATTTAAAACATATTTCCCAGCCCAAATGACATGCTACATTATCATGATCAGGATCAGTCAACTCATCAAGGCTCAACTGTTTTATAATCAGCCGATTATCAGAGCAGTATATGGAGTGAGCCCATAGTTTGCATCGCTCATCTTTTTCTGTCTTTCTTTTCCAGTTCCATATTTATATATATCAGCCCCAACACACATCATTGTTTTTTCATGTCTGGAGATGTTAGCTATGCATAGTGCGTGTATTCAGTTTCCCACCTCCATTGAGACCATTCATCCTCTGTTCCACATGATTGATCTTCTTGGTGAAGTGAGTAGGTTGGGTACAAAAACTTCAAGATGTCCTAAGAGAAAAATATGCAAATGTTGTGAGATTTCTAAATGAGAGGAATTATTTGGACATGGAACACACAACATGTTGTCAAATTGTATGTCGAAATTGAAGATGACACCCAGACTTATAACTAGTAGTGCATTAGTAAGTTACAAGCTGGATGAGGGCTGTTTTCATATTGATTTCTCTTCAGTCCTTCCCTTACAAACTTCAGGCCTCATGCCTCCATTGGCCAGAGTTCAATGTGAGGCCATTACAAAAAGAACATTATTGTTGTATTTACACCAGTGTTCAGAAGGCTGTCGATTTTCCGAAGCATCCTACATTGACCTAAAAAAAAAAGGTTAAAACGGAGGAGGATAGTGCAAGTTCTGAAGGTTGCCCCACATTAAACACAACAACAATGTAGTGCTTGCTCTATGTTCTCTGCTCATAGTGTTACCTCCAGGATTGCCTGACTATCAGCAGAGATATTGAAAAAACGAATGGCCTATTTTGTATGAAAGTTAGTGGGAGAGTGTTGCACAGGCCAAGGTAGAACCCATCTTTATTTGGATTTGAAACACAGGTTAACTTGTGGAAACGGCTTGGAACCGTTCTGTGCACTCTGACTACCCTTTAAAGAGCCTGTGACACGAGTTTCCCCCATCATCCAAACCCATCAATTTGAGTAAATATTGTCCCCTTGAAAATCGTTAAGGCCCTGTCACACTGTCCCGAAATTGACACCCGATGGACACACGATAAAGGAAATGTTCAAATTCGGCTGTGATCGTAGCAACATCGGGCCATTCGTGAGGGCATCTAAGCCATCGTATGTCATCTTCGTGTTATCATCGGTGCATTCACATTCACTCGGAGCGAATGCCCGATGGCACCGAGGATAACAAGATGCCCTCACGATGGCCTTACGAAGGGCAAAATTGACACACGAATTCAACACGAAAATGAACCTTCGCAAGGTCCTTCGGCAATTTTTTGGCATGCCAAAGATTTTGCCTCCGCTCACGAAGTTGCTGCCGGAGCCTGAGAAACTCCGCCGGCGGTCATACGATGGCTTAAGATGCCCTCACGAACGGCCCGATGTTGCTACGATCACAGCCGAATTTGAACATTTCCTTTATCGTGTGTCCATCTGGTTGTTTTATTGCACAACAAAATCATGTAAATATATTATGGAAATAACCCAATTTGTGTTCTGTGAAACTAAAAAGGATATAATATATTATTTTGAAGGACAGTTGACAGGAAATTGTTGTTGTTATGGAAACAACATTACGGAGAAAACGTAATATTTTCTACATATAAAGATGGATAAAGTAAAGAACAAAGTCTGAAGATATCAGTACAGTATCATAGTACTGTAACATAATTGTTTTTGGTACTTTCATTGCAGTTGTATGTCTTAAATGTAATGTAAATGTTGCCTTCGTGTGTGGTTCGGGGCCATCTTCGTGCGAAATTCACAATTCCATAGTCGTGTGTCCATCGGGTGTCAATTTCGGGACAGTGTGACAGGGCCTTTACTGAACTGATTTTGGATATTTGTACTTTTATAACCATTAATCTGCCCTTCAATGTTGACCATTTTCTGGATCTTCTCTGGGATTCTTCAAGTCCCGCCAAATTATGGGTGACGTCATTGCGGGCACAGCGCTCCAGCTGTACCGTTCAGGATCCCAGCATCTGCATGTAAACGCACGACGGCGCACACAGCAGCAAGCTCAGACAGCGATGACAGTTTAATTTTGAACGTGTCTGAGAGCTCATATGAGGCTGAAGGATCAGTTTATGTTGTATCTGTTAGAAGTTTAGGAATTAGGTGCGTCAATATGGGCGATCATACGGTCATGTAGCCAGTGGTGGACTGGGACTAAAAATCATCCCGGGACTCTCGACCGGCCCACTTCAGTACCGCTAGTAAGTTGTCAACGGGGGGGAGTGGGGGATGTGCTTGTGACTTATCCGACCGGTCCACTTCGGTACCGGCCCATCAAGATTCGTCCCGATGGCCAGTCCGCCACTGCACCCAGCCCAGCCCACGTAAACTGTCAACGGGGGGAGCCTCGCTCCGGGGAAACGGTGGACCTAGTGTCCCGATCGGAGTGGGAATAATAATAATAATAATAATCCGTGCATTTTATCCATTAATTTCCCCAACATTGTGGTAAAAAAACCACACGTTTAATCCATGTTGGTGTACTACAACTACAAAAAGCATCGGTTTGTTTTCTCATCAGGAAATGCAGACCGGCTCAAACAAGCGATTTTTAATCATCATCCTCACTCATCATTTAATGTATCATATGTTCGCCGAATTGACATGAAAGCACTAATAAATGTAGTTTCATCCACTTGAGTTTACAACTACAAAAATAATCGATTTGTTTTTATATCACATCCGACGGGAGGAAATTCAGCAGCTCTCACTACCAATTTTGAATCCTAATTTAATCATCATCTTCACCACGATCATTTATGTTTATGTTCGCCGAATTGACATGAAAGCACTGACAAATATGAATATACTGTAGTCAACTTCATTAAAATGTTATTAACGTTCCTAAACTCAGTAATTCACCATTTCTACGCATGACAACACACTTTGTCCGTGTTTGGCTCTCTCGCCGCACAGTGAAGCGTTCCCGCATTGACGTCACTTCCGGCTTCCCCCAAAACTTCAAAATGAGTCGAAGGAATTTCCCCGCGATGTTCGAAATTATTGATATTTATCGGAACGGTATCGCAACTTATTTTTTAAACTGACGGTTCGAGATGACTAGTAGCCCAATATTTCATTGCACAACAGTTGTTGGGAGGCTGTCACAGGCTCTTCAAGTTGTGATTATGACCTTTCCTAAAACATATTTACTTAAGTGCATGTCAAGGGAGATTATCTAAGTGACTGGTTGAAGGACAATATTTGAAAAGAGGAGAATTATGATCAAGGATGAGAATTGCTATCAGAAGTTTTTAAGAAAAGTATTAAAAAGATATGGTTACCACTTTACAATAAGACTATCCTAATAAAGGATTAATAAAGGGTTTATAATTAGGTTATGAATTAGCTTGTAAACACGTTATTAATCATTAAGAACCATTTATAAACCAGTTCTAACATAGTTTGCAAACATCAACACAGGCTCACTATTTGGCAAGATGACTAAGCCTTATATTGGCTACCTAGTGTAATGTCTTCTTCATCAGCCAGCATCCTTGGTATCTGTTGTTCACTGAGTTGACCCCCCCCCCTTCCATCTTGATGTTTCTTGGCATCTCTTTATGCCCATTTATTAATGAGTCACGAACATTTATAACTGCCAAAGCGGAGCCTTGTTGTAAAGTGTAAAACACATTCCCATTCATTAATGAGTTACTAGTACCATTTCTAATAAAGCTTAGCAGTACAGATAAATGTGGGCTCACTATTTGGCAAGCAACCGGTCACAGTTGTCCTGTTTATCTCATGTCTTATAAAAGCTTATTAAGGATTTATAAAGTGTTCACAACCTAATTAATAAATGCATTACAAACTGTTCGTAAATCCTTTATAAGGGTAGTCTTATTGTAAAGTGGCACCAAGATATGTGTTACTATATGAGATACCCACCTGTTCAAATCTGCTTACTCACTGTAGTGTAGCTTTTATTTTATTTTTATTTTTTTATTTAGTTATTTTTATTTTTATTTTTTTAAACGTACGGTGTCCTTGGGTGTCATGAAAGGCTCCTAAAAATAAAATGTATTATTATTATTATTATTATACTATGATTAACGTTAATTCATTTTTACTAAGCCGTTATTAGTACCTTATTACCGTCAAAAAGTAGAGAAACATGCCAATCATAATTTCCCATGGCCCCGAAAAACTCTTGCTTAGGCAGAAGAACTCTCAAAGGTTTCAAGATATGTTTTAAATACAATAGAGAAAAGCAGCAAATTGTATGTATGTGTATGTATGAATATTCAAACCTACTGTGTGTAGGTCCTGTGCATGTATGTGTATTGTACTGAGTGAACACCTGAATTTCCCCTTGCAAATAAAATAAAGGTTCATCTTCACCTTCCTCTTCCTTTTTACAGGCCTGTCTCGCCCTCAGGGCATCACTGACTCATGTGAAGTTACGTCCATGGGTTATTTAACACAAACCATGATATTATTTCTAAACCAAACCAAGTAGTCTTGATGTCTGGCCATCTCCCAGCAAATTATGACGTGTAGGAATGAGATCATCATGAATATGATCATTTGGATCCAGCACATGCTTGACCTTAAGTCTTAAAAGAGCATTTTGGAAAACTCTGCGGCAGCATGAGTGCACCATCAGCACTCAACATCTTCTGGTGGCACCCTGAGGGGCTTTTTAAAATCAAGAAGGAGACCCTCTGAGCCAGACTTGGACAGGGCACACTTGACTCAACAGAGAGGTAACTGGCAAGCTGTACAGGCTGCCACTGCAGAGCTCGCAGCTATGTGGTTACATAATAAAACTCCAGTTCCCAAGCCACAGGAAATGTCGCATTCTCTCTTTTCACATCTCAAGTATGTCATGCAATTTGAACAAGTTTGGGTTAGTTCTTTTCTAATCAAGCCTTCATTTCCACCCATTAGCAGATTTCTGGAGAGTTAAGAGGCTAAAGATATGCTTGTCAGGATCTATCCTCCTGAGTGATACGCTTTGTGAATATGCGTGTGTGCGGGCGCCTTGACTGTACAAGTGCATGTGGGTTCCCAGGCATACTGTATAATCCTTCAATGAGTGTTTATGCAGCTGAATGATGTCTCCCTTCTGTGCTCCCATATTAGCCTTGGCGTGTTTCTCCTTGTGTGACCTCCTTCGCCCGTCTCGCTCCGTTCAGAAGCCGTCGATTATGGGCAACCGTGTGGGTGCCCATTTTTGATTTATTTGGGAAGAAATGCAGAACCACCTCTGGGCTATCAGCACCGCATTGGCACAAAGCGTTGCAACCATCCGTATGGTTATAAAAAGTATTTCTGTCCAAGGGCAAAAATATCCCGTGGCATTTTGGTAGATATAGTAGAGATTGAATAAGTGGGACTTTTACCAAATCCATCATTGATTCTGCTTATCAAATCCCTTCCATGCATGAGGTATACAGTTCAGTTGTTAGTAATTGATGTTTTTCATAGTATAAACTGGCACCCAGGCGCTAAACACAGACACAGTTACGTTCATCTGTGGGCGTTATACCACATGTATATTTTATGGCTGTGCAAACACTACCTTTTCTTCCTTTACTTTATTTGAATTCTGCTGACACTCTCTCTGATTCAGAAACAGGAGGCTACAGGCAAATGAGATTGTAAACATGTTCAAAGCCGCGTCACTCTGCAGAGCTGGTTGGCTCTGATGTCTCGCTGGCTTTAATTCTACTTTACTCCAACTCACACCCTGAATATCATTGGTTTGATGTTCAGCCTCGCTCTATAAAATCGTTTATTCTTCCATCTGAAATCAAGTGCTTCTGCTCCCTATAGCCCCCTACTGTATATGCTACGAGAACACAAACAAAGCTACATTTGCATGGGAGCATTAGAATAAACATCACTTCTTATGTTGAACGGTGAGCCACAATTTGCTGTGCTTGAAAAAGTTTGGGGGTCAATTACAAACGGATTGAAAAGAGAAAATACTGGATAATATAAACAAAAACATTCAGGTGGTTTTTTTTAACTAACTTAACTTTTCTTACTGCATATATACAGTTTATGTGTCTGTTTTTTATGCAAATCCAAATATAGTTGGTGTCAATCAAAGGTTGAGATCTGTCAGTTTCAAATCTGATGACATTTGAACGAAAAAAAAGCTCCTGTCAACGCTGTCATTCACTGGTGAGGTTTCTTTAACATTGAATGGCTTTTTCGGATGCTTTGAGCTTCAATTTGTGTCTAACTCAGTTATTTTTAATCTCTTTCATAGTGTAGACAATTTGGATATGCAGATTTATTTTACGTCAGTCTAAAACACACTTCTGGGTAAAACAGAACTAGATGTCTTTAAGTGGATAAACCTTTTGAACATACTATCACCACATTCATGTATCAAAGCATGTGAAGTGCAGATGTTTAGAGAAGATAAGCCTTAGCCGACTCACTTTAAGTATGATTTCCCCTTGTTTTGATTTTGTTTTGCCTTAAGGCACATTATAAATACAAAAGTCCGTAAAAACAGACAGGAAACCACATTAGCATGCTGATCTAAAACATCAATTATTACAATAAAGCTTCTCTATAGGCTACTGCATACTGAGGTTGTTAGGAGGATGCCATATGGATTGGAATGCGGTCAGCAGCCCAGGAGTCGTCAGTGAAATTGTGTTTACTCTGTTTTAATTTAAAGTATGCAACATTACTTCATTTGCATCCCCTATGCATTTGGGTCTGCTCTGAGGCTGGTAAACAGCTCCAGGCCATTAGACATGGACAGTAGCATTGCTCTTTCTGTAAAGTGAGATAGACTGTCCAAGTTAGTCCACAGTTATCGATTCTTACAGTAGTTTAAAAGTAAAGTTCAAGCTCTCATAAATACAAATAGACTCACAGTGCCTAATATGTGTATCCCTGTGTTTGCCTCTTAAGCCTTTTGTCCTGTTCCAAAGGGCTAAAAGGATCATATTTTTTGAATAATATTAAGGCACGGTCAGAAAATTGCTAATTATCATAAGCTTACCGTTGATTTCCCGTGTGGGAGAGCAAAAGGGGCCAAAAAACATTCTCTTCATGTGGACTTCAATGATAATCTGCATTTGTAAATGTGTGATTGAGCTCTTATTCTTCAAATCTTGACAAACCCATTTCTATAATGTCAAAATAAATTGGCTCCATTGTGTTTATTTACATCTTTGGGTGAATAGAATACAAATGTAATTCTGCTTTAACCTCAATTACCTTCCTTCCCGTCCTTAACACTGATCTAGAGGATATGTGTGTTGAAGAAAGACAAAAGCACTTCCGTGTCTGCACAAGACCTCGGAGGTGCCACAAGTGGGTGGGAAAACAATGACAGGTTTCAGCAAGATTTTTAAACATGCCCTTAGATGTGTTGGTTAGAGACGATTCAGTGAAATGCGTCATCCTCTGACTTCCTTTCTCTTTCTCACCTAAATTAATTCCCTTTGTCCATTTTGTTGTTCAGTCCGCCATCGCCTCTGTTATTTTGCTACAGGCAAAAATGAATAAAAGATGGTAAATGGGTTATGGATGAGCAGCAATGATTAAGCAGGCAGGGGATAATGGTGCAGGAGTAATGGGTGATATATGAAAAGAAAAGAGATGTATTTAACAGCGTCACTTTGGGATCAAGAGCTAAAGATTTTGTGTTTTTTTCCATGTATTTTGAAATATATCATACCGAGGGCAGATATAACGGATAGTTTGTTGCAGATGTATCTGTCTTGGAGTATGTATCGGCAGACGAGTAACAAGGAAATGCAGTACAACAATGTAAATGTAGTTTTATAGACAACGTTATGACACAGCATTGCCATTATGTTTTATTAAATTCGTATCTAGCCATGTCTGTAGTCCATTTTGCACTTGATGGAAATATTTGAACTTCTACAGTACCTTCTCGATTGGTAAAGCTTTGTATGGTTCCCAAAAAATGTACTGTTTCCTTAAGACTTGGGTGAGCCTCTGACTTCTGCATTAGCATAACCATTAGCTTGACACATGTGATGTTCAAATGTCTTGACAACTATTGTTGTAAATATACATTTGTTCAATATACTTTTTGACAGTATCATGTCAAAATGTTAATGTTTTGTTAATGAACACACTATTAGCACTTCTTTTTTTAAATTAATTAATGCTCACTAGGTAATGCAACATGCTAACGTGCTAAATTGAAATGGTCAACATGGTGTACAGAGGTTAATGTTTTTCATGTTTTTGAAATATGTAAAAATATTAGATTTTAGTTTTTTTATCAAAATATCAAATATCCGTTTTAAAATCAATCAATGTCAAGCAAATGTCCCTATGATAAACAATGTTTATTGTAGTGCTGGCATCTGACACAAGCAGACAAACAACCTAGGTCAACCAGTGAGTGATAGGACTTGTTTTAAAATGCTCAAACCAAAAAAAGGACTAGGAGCTAGAAATGGATTAGAATCCTGAAGCAACCTCCCGTAATCCTCGCCATGTGGTGAAAGCTGAGAGATGGATGGAAAACCAAAGTCTGTCCTCCTTGCCCCCGGGTCATCAGAGTATCAGTGTGTGTGTGTACGTGTGTGTGACACCACACCAGACTGCACTGATCCAGCCCCTTTAGAATTCTGCAGAACGCTCAGGGAGTGATTTGAGACAATTAAAGCCTGAAGGGGTTTCAGAGGGAGGCAAGCTAACTTTCAATCGGCATCACATCACGAAAGTAAACAATTGCAATTGCAGTAATTAGTGTTTGTTTAACTTCAGCTTTGCTACACTTGACAGAAAAAAATCAAAGGAGACTCGTCACACATGACTGCCATCTAGAGTTCGATCTGGTCCTTGTTATGCCTCTGAAACACTGGTCAATATCAAATGAAAACACAGTCTCTTTAATTTAAAGCTGTATTTGTGTTCTTTGACTTACAAATAGTCATTTCTCACCCTTTTCACTGCTGCCATGGGTGGGATGTGTGATGCTTCAAGGAGTCAATGAGGTTAAGCTGCTGCAAGCATACCTTGTCAATGTCAATCAGTCTTGCAGAGGAGCCTTGAGCTGCAGTTCATGGCTTAGTGTAATCATGGCCTCAGCTAAAAACGAAAAATGGTGCTTTAAGCTGCCAGTTTCACTTGAGCGACAAAAAAAAGAGCAGTCATGCTTTATGACCGATCCTTCACAGATTGGAGGCTCCATTTGGTGGACACGCTGCAGCACCGGTTTGCAGGTGTCAGTTTTTACAATATACGACACTATATCTCCCTTTTTACCTGGGAATGGATCGTTTATATGTCATTGTAGCAAGGCAGACACTGTATATACTAGCTTTATACTATCTAATTGTAGATAAAGTAGCAACTTCACGAAAGAGGTGCCCATTTTGACCTTTGCAGACTTGTTTGTAGAATAATTTAGGCTTGGTCCTTGCTCCTCTTTCCCTTATTAATCCTCCTTCAGTGGTTTTTATGCTGCTATTCATCATTTAAGGCCTTAAACTACAATCCATCCTGATAAATTAAATGATCTATTGATGGTGAGGGTGAAATGGAAGAAAAATCCCCTTCATCGTCCCACTGAAACTAAAATGAAAGCACAAGAATGTCTGCATGTTTTGCTAAAGATGAAATCATGAGCCATTTACATAAATGGTGCTGGCAGATTGTTGTAAAAGGTATTGAAACTGGGGGAGCCATGATTGCCGGAGAGAACAGGGCATGCATTTCTCTACCGAAATGTACAACTTTTAAAGTAGCAGCCACAAACTCTGATGCAATGAGTATTAGCAGTGCTGTGTGTCTCAATATATGGCATCAGACATATAAAATGAATATAAAAGTTGGGCTGCAACCAACAATGATTTGAAATACCTATCCTTGTTGATACTGTTTTGGATTGCGTATATATTTAAAGTAAGAAATTAGATACAATTGGTGAAATTGGCCATTGCAACCATCAAAAACCATTAATATGAAAAGCACAGAGCCAATATCAGCCTCCATTTCTTTTCTGACAGCGAACACTTCAAGGCTTTTGATATTTGCCTGTGTCCTAGAGCATGGCTAAATAACATTTATATATTTGTTTATTCATTTATTTAGTTCACACTTAAATAGTGTATATGTGATCATTTAACCTAAAGCTGGATTAATCTAACATTCACATCACATCCTGATAGATTTACTACAAAAACCTTGAGGGATGGCCTTGCTTTTATAAAACCGACTGCATATCCAACAGGAAGTGAGTAATGGCTGGTCTCACTGTCGAGCGTGAGGTGATGATGGAGCCAGCCCAAAGGAAAGAAAGAGTGAGGATAAACTAAACCCTTTTCTCTCAACTTTTTTCATGTCACGTCAAGCTTGCACGTGTGTCCATGCGCCCTCAGTTTCCCGAGCCTCAGTGGCTTTGTGCCCAGCCGTGCTCACAATTTAATCCACAAAACACACAATTACAAGAGTGACAGAGAAATTAATGAACGGTGTTGAGCTCCACTGAAGGACTCCCAAGGGTAGATTTATTTTACGCTTTAATGGCAATCATAGTTTTGTTTATTATATTCTGTCAAGTGATAATGACATGCGGTGAAATGTAGCATGCTTATGATTGTGCAGATAGCATAAGGTGGAGAATGGAGTTTCAATCAAATGTGGGGTAATATTCAGTTTGATGACTAGAGAGTGGTTTTGGCTTTTGACAGAGCTTAACTGTGTATTAAAATACAATCTAGTAGGTCGCTCATAATTGAACTTTTGGCTGTTGATTTAAAACGGTGAACAATGTGCAATGGATATATTTTTAATAAAGTCAAAGCATGTGAAAGAAGAAACATGTTCCTTTGTTGGTTCTGTTAAGTGGAAACTGCTTCAAAACACTTAACATAACTGGGCTGAATAGAGAATATATTTTAATGAGGCCAAGATAAAGCCGTCAATGTGATGACTATTAAAGTTATTAATTAATACTGTTCATTTTAGATTAACAATTAATTAACTCAGTGGAAACAGATTGCTTTAACTAATCATCATGTGCTTAAAACATTGAATTGATTGCACAAGATAATGGCTGTAGATTAATGTCACCATTGGCATTTACATTGGTTAACTATAGGCCTCGCTTACAGGATGCAACTCTGACTGCCTGGGGGTTGCAATTTCCCTTTCAAAATAAAAGCCCATGACATATAAACTTCATCACTGAGAGCAATTCCCAACAACGAAATCACACACAGTAGCTATCCCCAGGTAGCGGAACATCAGGAATAACATATGGAAAGTGTGAAAACCCGGCAAAAGAGCCGCATTGCTCAGGTTGTGCGGCTGATTGGCGTTGAAAGGGGCCAGTTGAGGTGCTTTGGGCATCTGATCACGATGCCTCAGGGCCTTCTATTAGAGGTTTTCCAGCACAGCCAACAGTTGAAGCCCCATAGTTAACCCAGAACAGGTCGGAGAGGTTTTATATCTTGTCTGGCCTGAAACACCTCTAGGTTTACCCAGGGAGAGTTGAAGAAGTTGCTGAGGAGAGCCGGGAATACCTTGTTTAGCCACCTGCCCCCACCATCTGTCTCTAGATAAACAGATGGATGGATGAAGTGTCTTGTGGTTTCCTGTTGAGAAGATCAAACAGCAACAGTATTCCTTGTATTATTGTTTCTTCACTGACATTGAGATGAATCCATAATAAAATAAACAGATTTCTGCATCCATAATGCATTGCAGTCGTAAAAGGTCATGTTGAATAGCATGACATGTTTTATCTCGTATGGATACTGTCGCCCCTTGATCTAGGCGAGTTCTCTGTGAAACGCTTGAGGTCGTTTTGGGAAAAGAGGAAGTCAATAACAGAGTGCAAGAGATAAAGGGTATCAAACATGAACATATTACAACAACCTTATCACAAGCAACTCTGGACACCACTGATTTATGATATTTTTATGGGCTTCCTATTTATAGTAAAGCCTCAGTGGAGGTCATGCTGTTGGATTGGCCCACTGTGATCACCCTGGAACTGATACGCCAGCAGGTACTCCACCCGCTGAGCTTTAGACCATTATATCAGATCCAGCTTTTAGTCACGAATGCGAAAACACAATTAAGCCGGATTGCGCTGAGCGTAAACCTCTGCCCCTGCCTGCCGGGTTAATTGGGTGTTCCATGTGCAAAGGATCACATTCACCCCACAGTTAACTCCTGCCATGGCTGAAATCACCACATATGTCTTGTGATGGCATTTAAATAGATAATGACGTTTCTCATTTAAAAATAGTTCAAAGGAGACAGGAGGTGGCAGGTGCCGGGAGGGGCAGCAAAGGTGTAAAGGATATTAAAGTATGTGTGTGCTTGTGTGTGTTTGGTAGACACAGAAAGGGAAACTCAACAGGACGACCTTGTCACTGTAAACATATTGAAATCCTTATGGGGCTGTGGTGTAATCCCTTTGTATTGTAGATGTTAACAGACCCCTACCTTGACTGCCTCATTTATCATCCCATACATATTTCACTGTTACACCTACAATATTGTAATGATGTGATAGTCCTCATCCACGTTCTTTAGTCATCTCTGAGGATTACACAGAGAGGTGGTTCGACACATACTGTATCACAGCTGGACGTTTCCCCTCCTGCTGCTAAACCAGGGACTCATCACCAGCGAGGCAGACTTGCTCCCCAGATGCCTGCCTGCATGCCTTCTCCTTGGTGTACCAGTCCGCGAAATCACAGCTAAGCACTGCTGAGCCTGCCAGCTAGCATGCATAATTGATTTACATTGAAAACTGTTAACAAGAAAGAGTGTGGGCTTGTAGCTCCACCGTTGGATCATGGCATCAGAATTGCCAGGTAAGGTGAGATTCCCTCTGGAGCTGGAAATGTGGTTTTTCTTCTATTATTTAATTCATAACACTTTGTTTTAAGCTCCCTATCTTTAGTTCATCACCACTTAATACATGGTTACTACTACACCATAAAAGTTTATAACCTACTTTTTAGTGAAGCATCCGTCACTGATGCATGACTATAATGTGCTTGATATCACACTATAACATAGCTGTATCCATATATAAAGATACATACTTAGACATAAACTAATCTTACGTTGTTTTACAAAGCATTTGTTAATTGATTATTTAAAAAAATCAGTTATAGAGGCTTCATATAAGCAAAAAAAAGTTTTAGTGCAATGACAAGCACTGAAAATGCCCATAAACGTACATACTGCATGCAGTATAAAACTATATAGATGTAGACGTGTTGAAATGTGTTATACTGCTTGTGTGCATGCAATCATCATTTAATCCATTGTGCCACATGATGAAAGGTATCATAGTTTTAGAGTGTTATCTCTTTTTTGTTGAAATTCAAAGTGATACTTCTTTTTCTTTATTGTGGAGATTCAAAGGGCCTTGGATTAGTTAATTATTATTCCATAAGAAGTAAATAAGACTTTGAAATTAAGCTTTATTCTTCTTGTTGAGAACTTTATCTGCCTTTTTCAGCGGCACCCACTTTGCTGACTGAGCTTATTCAGAGTGACATTCCCAGAGGTTGTCTCCGCCAAGGAGTCCCTCCAAGCCCCCCTGCATAACAATAGCATGTTACAACATTTTCAGCTTTGTCACTGTTGGTCCAATGGGGCATTGTGTCTTGGCTGTAGGGGCTTGGACAAGAATGCTGGCAGAAAAAAAGTACCTGGCTGGCTCATCTGTTTTAGCTTTGGTATGAACTGGACTGTCTGGTAATTAACACCTCATTGTTGCCTGAACTTAGAAGACTAGCCAAAAACAACAGAATTAACTAAACTGGGCAATAGGTATCGTCTGTCCAGGGAATGTAGGAGAATACATATAGTGGACAAGCATGTAAAAACCCTTATGAGACTCACTTTGAACACCTTTTATCTTAAAGGGTAAAAGACGCTTGTAATGTGTGTTGTTATACAGCACAGCATTCCCATTGCTACAGTATAAAAGCTAAAAGCCATATCTATATGATCTCCTTTGCTGACTCAGAAACCATAAAGTGAACCAGCTCTTGATTTACTGCCAGTCGACTCTGTAATCTACCTTCTTTGATCTGTTGAAATTGTGCGAAATATTTATGTTGCCAAGTAAATATCAGTTATTCATTATTAAATATGGATCCCTCAGAAAACCTGGGTCCAACTACATTATAGTATGCTAAAGTACTGAAACAGGTATTGATTATCATATTGCAGTACAGATTTAGGGCAAAGGGAGATAGCATTTGCTGTCTTCACATTATAATGTTAAAGCTACCTCTAGTGGTGGAAAAAATAAATGCATCAAATAATGAAATTAGAGGATTTAATGATCCAAAATATAATAAATCCAAGAGAAATAATGTCAGCATTTTAAACAATAAGCTTGATCTAGAGATGCATAGGTACAACTTTCGATTGGGGATTTTCATAATATTTAGAACAATTTCAATTATTTTAAAGGCTTTTGAATAGCAAATGAACATGATTAAATACAGGAAAATATATATATAATTCAGGGTACTCCATGTTTCCAGGAATGTTTAGCTGTTTATTGAAGACTACATCTGGTTAAGTTAAAGAACAATCCTATATTTTATCAAATATAAAAAGTAATACAAAATAATTAAAGGACTGGCTTGGAACAGGTGTTGGGCGGCAATATATTGTATGTCAGTTAGTGAGCAAACATCCTGCCACACCTTGATAACAGTTACCATCTGCCTTCAGGAGATACACCGTTCCATGTTTGTAGCATTTATTGAGTCAAAAACAAGATTGTGGCTTCGTTTTAAAAGTTGAACTTGTTTAATGTCTCTTGAGAAACTACTTTCTAGCCGAGGCCTACTTTGCTTATGGCCCCTGGTAAAATGAATGATTGTATAATACTCACAATACGAAACCAAAGAAGCTGTTAAGTGCCCACAAGCATTCTTTGCATTATTTATGAAACCCAGCACTTGTGTTTGGAGAAAGGAGCTTCTCTGTGCATGTGTGTTACTCATGTGAAAAGGCCAGGCTGCAGGTCTCCGTAGAAGCTGTTATTTACTTCTTGGCAGATTCTTAGTCTGAGGTTGCAGGTGCACCTTTGTGGAGAGACAGAGGAAGATCCTCACAACTGACAATGTTGCAAGTCAATCATACAAACACTAAAATAATGGGATCATAAACATTGTGATACAACAATTGATTAGTCTTTATTAAAGGTTATATTGTTCGATTGAATTATCCAATGTGTTATAGGCCAAGCATTTCAAAGTAGTCAATGATATTGTCATTACTAATCAAATGTATGTTATTGTCTGCAGTTTCCACTCTGCTGTACTCAAGGGGTCTGTCGAATTTGTAATGCGCATGTTGCAATGTATTTTGAATGGGCCTGGAAAATGTCTAACACCTCGAGCAATTTATTTCTCAACTGCAGTTTGGATTTGTTGAGACTGTAGTGTCTCCATGTGCTTCATAAAAATAAGAATGTATCTACAACAAGCACCCCATCCCATACATTTTAAGTACATCATTTGTAAAGGCAGGTGACCGTAGTGGCATTAAGCTGCACCTGTGCAAACAGCGCTATAGTAGGCCTGAGGGTTTTCAGTTACAGTTCAGGCAACAGCAGGTAAGTCAGGAACGTTGACTTGGATTTTGACCAAAACAGGACTAATGAGGGCTGGCAGGAACCTGCAGATTGGTTTGGCACTGGTGTAGACAGCCATGTACTGTACTTAAGGGAAAAGCCATTATTGTTAGAAGTGTTTATATTTTAAAACTAAAACGATGTGTTGAATATTGATAACAAATATCAAAAAAATACATTGGACCCTTGGGAGCACACTACCAGCCCACAACCCTTTGAGATTTCCAATAATATCTATTTATTATGGCTGCAATCATTATAAATGTCCAAATGACAGTTATCACAAAAGGACTTTGAAAACAAATGGTAATGTTGCACAGCAGTTTGCCAAAAAAAATAGGAGCAGTTTGGTTATTTTTAACATTGACAAATTACTTTTCCGTAACTTAATTTTTGCCAGATAGAAAATAAGAAAAGAGACAATCAATGATGTAAAAATGAATTAGTGATTAATTAAACATTATAGTTACTTATACTTACAAGCCAACACTAGTAAACAGGGTTAAATATTGAAATAACCAGAAAACATAAAAAAGTAAACTATTATTATTATCATAGTGGCCAGAATAAATTATATTCAGACGTAAGTACATGAAGTTTAATGGGATGGCGATGTTTTAACATTATTAAAACATGTTTGAATATACTTTTATGTATAACAGTCTCCTATGCTATTACGATAGTGATATTGGCCATTTTGTGCAGTGTGAAAGTAGGCGTTTTAGCTCCACCCTCAGGTAGGTCAATCTGGTTATGCCTTATGTTTCTCACCATATTCGACCAACTTTACATCTCACAGTAACATTTAAAACACAGAAAACCGGAACGCGTCGACATCTTTATCTTTATTCACCTGTAGCTTTAGCTTAAACACACAGGTGAGGGAGCTTCTTTGTTTGCTAGTTCGGTCGTTCACGCGCATGCGTCCTCGCGCTCATTGTTACACAGGTGAAGTCATAAAGGACGAGCCTTATCGTAAATAGCGAAAATGAAAGAAATATCGATAGTATCTCACCACAGTTAGACCATATAAAAATGCACGCGCGTGGAAGCAGTTGTAAGCTTTTTACAGCAAGTATTTACCAACAGTTTTTGGGAGTTAAAAGACTTTACTTCATCTGAGAATGCTACAAGACGAGTTATACATCAAGCTAGTGATGCTTATGACAGCAGCGTATTAAAGCGGATTCTAGATTTCATTTTTTTGGCAAGTAGTCCGTATAAATGTAGCATTATGCTAACTTGACTGGAGCAACAGGTGTCCATTTTTAAGTCGCATAATGATATCATATTCTCCTTTTTGAACAGCAGCTGCAGCAGGATGAAATGACATCAGAGAGCACATTCAACATGGAGGATTTCTTCCAAACGGTAAACTTCACACAGGTTGGGTCTTGTTTTGTTTTTTATATCCAGTTGCACAATGTTGTGTGTGTGTGTGTGTGTGTGTGTGTGTGTGTGTGTGTGTGTGTGTGTGTGTGTGTGTGTGTGTGTGTGTGTGTGTGTGTGTGTGTGTGTGTGTGTGTGTGTGTGTGTGTGTGTGTGTGTGTGTGTGTGTGTGTGTGTGTGTGTGTGTGTGTGTGTGTGTGTGTGTGTGTGTGTGTGTGTAGGTGGGGGAGGTGAAAAGCCTCATTGAAAAAATCTCCTGTCAAGCAGAAGAGGTGGAGAGGAGGCATGGCGTCATCCTCTCAACTCCAAACCAAGATAAGGGTAAGCACAAAGCTTAATTATTATACTCAGATGTGCATATCCGGTTGGAAAAGCCCCCATTAGCCGAACTGCTTTTCTAAAAATATAAAAGTATAAATGTGATGCCTTCATTGTTGTGCGGAGGCTAGATCCATCTCCTCCTTCAGGGCACACAACAGAAACAAACATAGCAAGAGAAACAAAAAGGTTGAAAGCCTTAACAAACAAACAAACAAACAAACAAACACACTGTTAGTAGAGGGGGTATCCCACTAAATGTTATGAAACAGAAATAGATAACATAGGTTAGATAAATAATGCAGTTTAGGGCTTAAATTGAATGTTTAAAACAAGTCATTGTAGATGTACATTTAGAAAACTGTACACACAAATGCTGATGATACAATTTTTACATCAACAAAAAGCCTGACAGTAAGTGTGAACAAAACCATATTCGACTTGCGTCTTCAGGTGCTATCCACACTCATCTTAAATGTTGAGAAATGACAAATATTGATGTGTTTGTTGACCTTAATTCAACTTAAATGATGAGGTATATTTTTGAAGTATAATTATACAGCGGGTATTGAAATAGCTGCCAATATATTTTAAAGTGAAGGGATCACAAAGTCACTGTATGTAATATCTCACTTTAAATACCATAATTATTCCTTCTATGAAGTGAACTAATGATGTTCTTAGGAAAAAAGGATGAGTTGGCGCTGCTGAACAATGAGACCAAGAAGAACGCCAATTTGGTCCGGGCCAAGTTAAAAAGTAGGTGGATATACTTTTTTTTTCTTGCAATATGTGCTTCTGTACAATGGATATTGATTTGATTCCTGCTGTAGTTAAAGAGTAATGCAGAGAGTGCAGTTTTTCAGCGTGTACAATTGTTATTGATTTGTGGCTGTGCACCATCATTGTTTGAAACGAGAAGTGACTGTGCAGCACATCGAGCTTCCTCAAACTCTGGAACTGCATCGTTCATAACGCAGCATTTGACTTGCAAATGGCTATAAACTGAAGGCCACTGTACTTTACTCTACGGCTCTCAGTAAATACACTGCCTCAGATTAACTGTTTACAGAAAGATAAGGAAGTTAAATAAATATTAATCAGACAATCTGCAATTCAACCAGATGCATCAACAAAGTTGTGGGTTTTGTGCTTGTAGTTAAATGACATCTGTGTTCTTTCAGCTATGCAGGAGAACTTGCCTGTGGATGAGAACAGTGAAGGGGTCTCAGTAATTCAGCGTATTTATAAGAACCAGGTATGGCTCTACTTTCATTTCCTGTTAGGCCAGGTGCATAAAGATCTGAATTTATTTACAAAAAGGCCTCTATGATTTGTGTGCAAGTTTTTTTTTTTTCGCATTAATAATCTGTTTTGTGTTTCTGCCGTTTCTTCAGCACTCACACCTGACTCGGTGCTTTGCTGATGTCATGAGGGGACACCATAACGCACAGATCTCCTTCAGAGAGAAATGCAAAGCACAGATTCAGAGACATCTGGAGATTGGTGAGTGGCAAAACACAAATAAAACCAAAACATAAACATTTAAACCTCCCCCCACTTTAAATGATAACCTTATCATGCTGGTATAGCTCTTAAAGCTGTTTATATAAGAATAAAAGGTTGCCTAAACTAGTTTGAGTACTTAATATACAAAGTTCACTTTGTGGGTGAAGCCTTTAAACTACATCGCTTGAAAATCTCTTTAATTCATATTTTTGTGTCTATTTCAGTGGATAAAGCGACTACAGATGAAGAGTTAGAGGATATGCTGCACAGTGACAATCTTTCCATCTTCATTTCTGATGTAAGAGCTATTCCCTTCAGTTCCTGGCCACAAAAACGCTTATTCAATTCTTGGAAATATCCACTATAGTTTTATTTTTAGTTGGATCGACTAGTGTACTTTTCTTTTACAGGTCAACTCTAATGCTCGGATTTCAAGCCAAGCTTTGAGTGAGATTGAATCCCGTCATCAGGACATCATCTGCCTCGAGTCCAGCATCAAAGAGCTGCACGAGATATTTGCAGACACTGCCATGCTGTTGGAGATTCAGGTTACTTGCTTTTTTGGAATTGTTTAATGACCACTGATATAAAGAAATATACTAATGTGAAAATGATGTTCTTCCTCAGGGGGAGTTGATCAACAACATTGAAAAGAACGTGACGAGCGCTGCAGAGTATGTAGACGCGTCCAAAACTGAAACGTATGAAGCAGTCATGTACAAGAAAGACAGACACAAGATTGGATCGCTCCCAAACTTCTTCAAGTCTTTCAGGAGGAAAAAGGCTGCTAGAACTGCTAAAGATCAAAACACCTCAGACTGAGCTCCTGAAACAGTTTGAACATCCAAAAACCATCAGATCAACATCAACGCCTGCTCGATGATACACACTTTTCATCTTTTCATCTGGTCTGCCCCCTCAAAGGAAAATGAGGAAGCTGTTATCTTAAAGTTACATCTTTTTTTTTTTGACTTGCTATCACAAGTACCGGAAATGAAACTGGTGCAGTGGACAAACCTCGCAAGCTTTATTTGTAGGTTACCTGTTGTGTATAATGAAGGCAACATACAATCTAAAAAAATAAGAATTGAACTTGTCATTATATGTTTACAGACTCCCAGTGCCGGGACTGTAAAGGTCTTTAGTTATGCGGAACGCTCTATACCCATCTCAATAATACAAACGTATTTTAACTGTAGCTACATTTTTTAATTCACTACAGCCGGTGTTCCCCTAAGTCGTCAGTAGGTGGCATAACAACATTAGGTAGAGCTTTGGATCATTTACCTTCCCTTCTCTCTGCAGTCCTGCTCAACTCTTGTGTTTTTGTGTGATACTGTGTGTTTTGCTAATGCTATTTAATGCCACGTTGTCTAAAATCTATGTGATGTCATAGGATAAACTATGAGACCAATAGTTAAATAAACCTATGTGGTAAATGCTACTTTACATAATTTGTATCTGGTGTTTTTTTTGTAGATGAAACGGGGAACAGGAGTCCAACATTAGGTTTGATGCACAAAAAATATAGGTCTACAATTACCCCTTATCCCGCCATACAAAAGCCCTAATTCAAGCACAATCAAAATAGTACTAGTTTCATGTTCTTTGGCCACCACAAGCAAATGCAAAGCTTAAAATATCTGCCAGGCACATTCAGTATTTTGATAGATAGTAGAGAGTGGGGTGGGAAATCTTATATTGTTGTTCAGACCAGTGACTGCAGAGGTCATAGCACATCTAGTTTATATATGTTTAAACATTCAGTGCCTTTTTGTGTTCTGGAAATGGAGGCATTGTCATTATGAAAGACACAAAATGGTTCTTCATGGAGTTCTGGTCACCATCAATGTATCGTCAACGTACGGTATGTCACCATCAATGTACAATGTCACCAATCAATGTCACCATCAATGTATCGTCAATGTACGATATGTCACCATCAATGTCAATGTACCATCAATGTATCGTTACCTATTCCTTTAATTGGTCTGTCTTTATGATAGTGGTTTACTTGGGACTATTTGTCGCTCATGTGCTTCTCAGTGTTATCTGACTGTAGGAGAGGACAGGCAACAACTTTTAGACAAGCTGCATCATGGGAATCCTGCCAGGTTGCACCCATTGACCTCTCTCTCTCCCGCTTCTCTCTCAGATTAGATTTCACTGCACTTTGCTCAAACCACTGATTTCCAAGTAGGAAACTAAAGAGGAATAATAGAAAAGGATGACCATGTAATACTAAGAAAGGAAAGGTTAAATATGATAAGGTCAAAAAATAAACATACACAGGCCTACATAAAAACATAGTTTCTTTATTGGTTGGGTGGTGAGGCCCTCAACATAGGGCTTGAGCACCATTTTGAAAGGGCTGAGTGATAAAATAGAGGGCCCAGGCTGTCAGCTTTGATTGACAGATCATCCCTCTGTCATTTAAACAAACAGGCTCGTCTTCAAAATAACCAGTAAATATTTCCCCAGTTGGAATGGATTACAAGGCTTGACATAAGAGGAAAGGTTGAAGAACAAAAAGGGGGATCAGTCTCTTTTTCCTGCCTCCTCACGGCTTACTTCTTGGCTTTGCCCTGGGCCGCTACGGCCTCCATGGCCTTCTTCACGGTTTCCTCATCACCGAGGAACGCCATGGGCTTCGTAGGCTTCAGATTTGCGTCCAGCTCGTACACGATTGGGATTCCTGTGGGCAGGTTCAGCTCCATGATGGCTGCATCGGACATACCTGGGAATACAGGCAGACAGATAGACGTGCAGATCAGCAAACAGAGAGAGGGAATGTAATCGATACCGAAAACGGCTGCCTGGGCCCAGTTAGGCAGACAGGAAGGACGATTTTACATAATAAATGTTATTAGCAATACAGGTTTTCTTTTTGTCTGATAGTATTAGAAGTTTTTGTATCAACGTGTAACTAATCCAACAAACTTGATCTACTTGTTTCTCTGATCCATGCCACCTACTTTCCCTTTCTGACATTTACTGTTGCCTTTTAGACTCTTATCAATGTCTGGCCACTCCTTGAAAAAGTACAACCTTTCTACATAAAGGTCGTGACTGTAATGGGAACCAAGCTCATGACCCTGTCCCTGAGCTGAGTCCCGGCATGCTATTTTTATAACTGTAATCCACAACTGTGTGTGTGTGTGTGTGTGTGTGTGTGTGTGTGTGTGTGTGTGTGTGTGTGTGTGTGTGTGTGTGTGTGTGTGTGTGTGTGTGTGTGTGTGTGTGTGTGTGTGTGTGTGTGTGTGTGTGTGTGTGTGTGTGAGTGTGAGTGTGAGTGTGAGTGTGAGAGAGAGAGAGAGAGAGAGAGAGAGAGATAGCAAATACACATAGGTGTCTGTGATTATTTAGGCTCTGGCCTTGTATGCAAATGCATTGGAAGCTGATTTCAAACCGAATTATTTGATTCATTCTCTATTGCCATTTTGCTGGGGTAGTGTCAAAATGTCAACATTGACCTTTACTACTCCCTGCAGAACTGTCTTCTTTTCTTTAAGCTTTGTCTACCTGCAAACTGCAATGCTCACCCTCAAGATGCTTGACGATGCCACGAAGGCTGTTTCCGTGAGCAGCAATGATGACGTTCTTTCCGGCCTTGATTTCTGGAGCAATGACGTCATTCCAGAAAGGCAGGGCGCGGGCGATGGTGTCCTTCAGGGACTCACATGTAGGGAGCTCACCGGGCTTCAGATTCTTGTAGCGCCGGGACTGGAGGAACAATAGTGGAAGGTTGTTTATTCCCATAACAATTGACAGAAGTTACATAGCTGACTGATACAACTGTTGAAAATCATTGAGTGCTTCCTCCCATTCTTGAGAAAATCATGAATTTACTGTTATTCTGCACTAGCCAATACTTCTTCTCCCCTAGTTGTCTCACCTCACTGATGATTTTGTTGTAAGTGTGCTCCTTGTCCATGGGTGGAGGTGGGGTATCAAAGGAGCGGCGCCAGATCTTCACCTGCTCCTCTCCGTGCTTTTCCGCCGTCTCGGCCTTGTTGAGCCCGGTGAGGCCTCCGTAGTGACGCTCGTTCAGGCGCCAGGTACGATGCACAGGCAGCCACATCTGGTCCGTGCCTTCCATGATGGTCCACAGGGTCTTGACGGCACGTTTCAGCACGGAGGTGTAGCACACATCGAACTTCATGCCTGCATCCTTGATAGCCTGGGCTCCCCGCTTGGCCTCCTCCATGCCCTTCTCACTGAGGTCAGCATCGAACCAGCCGCAGAAACGGTTCTCCTGGTTCCAGGCGCTCTCACCGTGGCGCACAATAACCAAACGATGTACGGCAGCCATGTTTACAGTGTGTCTCGTGAGTTTAACTTCCCTCAGCCCTTTTAAGTTGTGCACACACACACACTGTCTGACCAACAGTGAACCCAAGCCAGCATACCACACTCTTTTTATAGCTGCCTGGATAGTGACAGAGAATAGCAGACAGGCCTCTTGAACTTCCCACCTGTGAGAGGCATTCATGCTCTGATGGACACATGAGCCCCGCCAATGGAAGCAGTCCTCTGCTATGCTATGCTGGAGAGACATGTGGTGGCTGGAAGGCCAGAGGTCAGATATAAAGCCAAAATAGCAACATGACTTTTAAACTGAGATCTGTTGAACAAAAGTGTAACGATCAGAGTTGGCTGCAGAGTTCATTGAGGGCTTGATCCCTGAGAGAGAAACTGCAGCTCATTACACAGTGAAGGCTTCATATGTTCAGTATATGATATGTGTTCACAGTGCATTTGTTGTGTGTATAACAATGGCAAAGGGGCCTTACACAGATCAACCCAGTTACAACACTGTGGTAGAGGAAAACCAACCATGTTGCCAAAACACACACACACACACACACACACAACTCACAGACTACCACCACTTTTGCTACTACTATTACCGCTATGAATAATAGTCATTGTTTATTAAAAGAATGCAAACACCAAAATACATGAATGTGAACTGACAAAAGATTTTCAGTTAAAAATAAAAAGTTATAAAGCATCCCTTACGATCTCAAACTACATACTGACTTACTGTCTTAAAGGATTGACCTGGTTAAACCTTAAAATATACATCAGCAATATCAAACTAAAACATGCATTGGTGTTTATAAAGTGTCATTACTGTCCATCCCCTCTAGGAGTTGCTGTTGTATCATTCCTACATGCAACAAGTCTCACTGTAGTTTATCTAAACATTTCAGTAAGACACAGCTACTGTAGATGCACATTAACACATCATTAATGCTTGTAGCAGCATGGGGTTGTCAGTATCAATACAGAATACTGATTCAAGTTATTGTTATTCTGGAGTTGAGGATGGTAGTGTTCCGTATTCATGGTAATATTATATCAAAGCCAATTATTCCGCAGTATCCTCCATGAAATGTAATGTTGGGAAGCACTGAAACCTTCAGGATAGAGACGAAAGTGCTGATAAAGAGTGGAAAATAAGCCACAAAGCCAAAGCTGTCAGGCAATGTCAATGTCTCCTGCCACCCCCAATCTAATTATGATCCATATATAGTAAAAAAGAGGAATACAATAATCCAAAAATATGATATTAATGGAATTTCAGGCTAAATGCCAGCCTTAGTGATGTGATCTTCTGTACGAAGTGAGGGCTAACAAAGATGATGCTGCAGGAAAAACACTAGTTTGAAAACCGTATTCACGTCTAATTCAGGAAGATTAATAACTAGTTTGCTGGTTCTGTATCAATAACATATTTACTTTTTCTACGTGCCCTTTTCCTGTAGAATCACTTTTGAATATGGATGTCGCTGCATTACAATGTTAACGTTTCACCAGTCATGTGATGCTGTCATTAGTTTGTCCTTGATGCCTGGGAATTTAATATGTAATCATTTGAATGTTAGATTAAGGCTGAACTGTTATGTTAATCAGCTTCACAGGGAGGGAGGACAGGCATCAAGCTCGAAATTAGCACATTAAGTGAGTTAATTTGTCCGGGGAAGAGAAGTTAATGTTCTACTTACTCTCTCTCCTTCCCCCAGGTGCTGTGGGCATCTTGTCAGCGGTGCAGATTGTCAGACTGCTGTTAGTGTGGGAGGCGGTGTACACAGGGGAGCTTGTGTGATCACAACTGTTACGATGACTCAGCCTGCAGCAGTGTCCATGCAGCCCCCACTAAACCCCCCCCCACCAACCTCACACTTGCTGCCTCAGTTCTGTTTGGGTTCAGCACCGCATGTGAGTACAGCGGGCCTTGCTGCTGCAAAGGCAAATAGGTGGAGCGTTCACAATAAGGATCATATGCACATAGAAACACAGATATTGCTGCAAAGCACTGCAATGTTCTTTGTGCATGATGGAGCTCGAAAGCACGATTCATTTCCCAGCATAAACTTTCACTGAGCCACTGCCTACCTGCAGATACACACACTCACACATAGTCACAAGTCACACAAGAACAATAAATGCAAGTCAGCAGCTAGGTGTAATTGACCTGCCTGGGTATGTGTGCTGTAGATAAGAGGGACTGTTATTGATTGAATTGAAAGAACACCCCTGAGAAAAGGCCAACAAAATATGTTTCTCTATTCAGAAATACAACATTTATCTTAATACGTTACGGTTAGGATAAGTCATCATAACACTTGCTATATCTCTTGTCAAATCATTATAAACCTTATTTATTCATATACTGTGCACAGGCATTGCAATTCTCCCTTTACACTAAGGGTTTTTCATTCATGCAACTATGACACAAAAGTACTGCTAGATTTGTACCTGTTTTACTGAACCTGGATCATTTATGCTGTGAGTCTTTCATATGATAATTATTTTGCATCAAAACAAATTATTGTAAACATTATCAATCAAAATATGCACTACTAATTATTTTTCTACCTTATAAAAAGACAAAGAAGACGGAAGAGAAATAAACAACTTTTGTAAACTTATTCATATTTCTGCTTTTGTATAGTGTCAACACATACACAGCATGTTTAGGTGAGATGTTATCACTGCAGGTGTTTTAATTGTGGATGTAGTTCTGCTCTCCACCAGAGGGAAAGATGCTGTGTCATGTTAGTAAAATCAGGACACCCCTCCCCCTTCTCTCTCTCTCTCCTGCAGTGTGGATAGCACAACAAGTATGTGTTTGCCATGTTCTTTCTCGCTATATAATTGATATAACTCCTAACTAAATGTTTCAAAGTACTATTCACTATTGTTGTGGTCAGAGTCCAGTTGACTACTCTTGTTGAGTAAAATCTGTCTTACAGTTGATTTAATTAAGAAACTTGGAGGCATGTTACTGTTATGACGAAGAAGTATGGAATCTTATAACATTTCATTTAAAATAAATCTACCCTCCTGTCTTTTCGCTTCTTCTCTACATCTTCTTCTCACTTCCCTCATTGATCCTCTCTATCTCTTTTCTCTCTGCTGCAGTGTAAGCCTATCGAGTCTGCATTGTCAGAGCTTGGGGAAAGCGCTTGCGTCAGATCTCACCGTCCTGCTATAAAAGCACGGACCGCAGCAGCAGAGAGCAGTGGAGCTTAAACCTGAGCCCTACAAACACCTCCACACACACTCACACACACAGAGAGGAGAGGGAAAGCAGCCTGTCCTCCCACAACCCCACAATGAGTAGCATCGGATATGACCCCTACTACACCGCCTCGCCGTACAGGCGCTGGTATGCCGAGGCTCCCCCTCGTGTGGCGGTGACCAGAGGGAGGACGCATTCCGTCTACTCCTCCCATGCTTCCCCTCTGTCCTCCTCCCGGGTGCAGTACTCCTCTCCCGGACGGAAGCTGCTCTCCTCCTCCTCCAGAGCCTCCTCTTTGGAGCTGGAGCTCAGCCAGGCCACCCAGATCAGCTCCGAGTTCCGCACCGTACGCACCAAAGAGCGCGGCCAGCTGCAGGACCTCAACGACCGCTTCGCCGGCTTCATTGAGAGGGTGCATGAGCTGGAGCAGCAGAACCGTGCTCTGGAGTCAGAGCTGCTGCTGCTGAGGCAGAAGCACAACGAGCCGTCTCGCCTGAGAGCGCTGTACGAGCAGGAGGCCCGGTCCCTGAGGGCCGCCGTGGACGAGGCCAGGGCAGAACAACAGTCCGTCCTGGGACAGAGGGAGCGGCTGGAGCAAACCCTGAGCGCCTTGCAGAGTCAATATGAAGAGGAGATGATGGGTCGAGAAAAGGCCGAGGGCAGGATGATGGACGCCCGCCGTGAAGCCGACCAGGCCGCCTTGACTAAGGCCGAAATGGAAAAGAGAGTTGAAAGTCTGCTAGGAGAGCTGGCCTTCCTCAAGAGGATTAATGAAGGGGAGGTGGTGGAGCTCCAGGCCCAGGTCCAGATGAGTGTCCAGGTGGCAGTAGAGTCTGAGACCGCCACTCCAGACCTCTCTGGGGCTCTCAGGGACATCCGGTCCCAGTATGAAAAGCTGGCATCGAGGAACATGCAGACAGCAGAGGAGTGGTTCAGAGGCAAGGTGGGCTCCATGACCGAAACCGTGGCCCAGCACAGCGACGCCATGAGGAGCTCCAAAGACGAAGCAGGAGAGTACCGCCGCCAGCTCCAGGCCCGCCTGCTCGATATCGATGCCTGCAGAGGCATCAACGAATCCCTGGAGAAGCAGCTCCACGAGACGCAGGAGAAGCAGAGCGCTGAGATAGACGCCATGCACGTCAGTAGTGGTTACAGATATCGTGATGTGTTATTAATTACATACAGCTTCTGATTTTAGGAGTTCTGTATAACTTAAGTGTTCAATATCATGTTATATAATGTGTTTGTCTTTTATTTAGGAGACCATTGCAGAGTTGGAGAGTGAGCAGAGGGGCACCAAACAGGAGATGGTACGCTACATGAAGGATTACCAGGACCTGCTGAATGTCAAGATGGCTCTGGACATTGAGATTGCCGCATACAGGTGAGAGTCATTCTGGGAAATAAAGCTTTACATTGTGAAAGTGGTACGGGATTATGGGGAGATAAAAGGTTTTCATAGATGTGTAGTTCATTCAAAAGGTAATTGAAGGTCAAAGTATTTGTTAACTCTCCGATAAAAGTAAGTAAGTAGTGATTCAAACTTTTTTTTTCGAAAATATGTTTATTTTGTTACACATTCTGCAAAAAGGCACTGCTCAAAGATGTATTATTACAAATGTGTACTTTTCACACTTGATATCACACACTGCATGTTGCATGTTTATGAATGGCCACTATGACTTTTCTGTCTATTTCCCAACCTCTACAGGAAGCTTCTGGAAGGGGAGGAGTCTCGCTTCAGTGGGGGCGTGTCCTCTCTGTACAGCCACAGTTTCTCAGCGCCCTCCTACTCCCGGCCCCTCCTCTCCAGCGTGAGCTCCGGCACCTCCTACATGATGACATCACGCCTGCTCAGCTCCAGCCTCAGCACCACCGAGGGAATCATCTTCGCCAGCCACGCCCAGCAAGCAGAGGCCAGCCCATCTGGGGAGGAAGAGGATGTGAAGGAGGAAGAGGGAGGAGAAGTGACAGAGGAGACCAAGGAGGAAGAAGAGAAGGAGGATGAAGAGGGAGGAGAGGAGGAGGGAGATAAGGAGAACGAAGATGAAGAAGGGGCTAAGGGAGATGAAAAGGCAGAGGGTTAGTGCATTGTTTTCTTTTTAAATGTTTTAATTGTTCAATTAAACCTCAATATGTTAAATAATAATACAATTATCCTCTTTTAATACAGGTGGTGATGAGGAAGAGCAAAAGGAAGAGGTGACAGAGGCAGCTGAAGATGACGGGGAAAAAGAGGACAAGGAAGAAGGACAGAAAGCTGAGGTCAAGGAGGAAGCTCAAGAGGAGGTAAAAACAGAAGCAGAGGACAAAGATGGGGACGCAAAAGAAGAAGAGAAAGACAAGAAGGAAGAGGTGAAGAAAAGTGAACAGAAGGAAGATAAAGTGGACGCCAAGAAAGACGACAAGAAAGACGACAAAGCTGCTCCAAAAGTAGATGACAAACCTGACGCCAAAAAGGAGAAAGAGGCCAAATCCGAAGCTGCAGAAGAAAAAAGCACAAAGGGTAAAAAGTAAGCCAGTAGCCTCAGCAAACTTCAATCAAGACCTTCCTTTAGCTTGACAACCAGTAGAGGCATCTATGCTATGCTCTCCAGTCTGCTTTTGGTGCCCAATAAAACAGTCTGATAGCCATTGACAGCATTAAATCAAGGTAAACTGCTTGCCAAAATCCAGAGTATTCCATAATGATCTGTGTCTCACACTTCCTGATGAGTCTTATATGTGTAATTGCTGAATGCCAAAGTGAGCGTGTACGTTTTTGGTGTTTAAATAAACACCTCTTAAAGCCATGTGTGTCATCGATTTGAGTGAATCATAAAGAAGTCCTGTTTGAGTACTTATATTGATAATGTGTCACTAATTAGATGTTTCCCATTCAGCAGATTAGAAACATTGACAGTGACTCATTATACTAACACATATATAGGCCAAACATTTTCTATTACTGAAATGACCACCCTCCCCGGGATAAAGGAAGACAAATGTCGAAGAACAACATTATTTGACACTTCTCATAAAATACAGTATAACCTAAAAACATATATTGATAATGTAACACGTAAAACTATATTGATATTTCCTACCCTCACTTTTAGTATTTGTTTTCCCCTTTACAAGGACAGAAAAAAGCCTGTTAATGTACACTCCCATAATGCTTTGGTGGTTGTAAACAGGAAGTAAAGTATTGCCCTGTACTGTGAGATTTGGGGTAAACAACTTGAACAGTTTGTGTAACGTTCAAAGGCAATACAACTAGAAATAATGCAAAGCGTATACGTGTTAATGATTTACTTTAATATAACTCCGAAAAGTGTTTTAAGTAGCCTACCTCCATGAGATGTGTGTCCTGAGCTGCTGTGCCAACTGCTTTCTCTTTTGGTATGCAGGTCAAATTTCCGTTTTTTCTTTAAACATGCAGAGATTCAATGGCAATACAACCTGAATGTATCACAATAAGGGTTTAGCTGCTACAGTATAACTGCAGTACTTTGGTAGCCTATGTCATGAACTGTAGCTCATGTTAGCTAATTAGCTAATGTTAAGCTGAAGTTAGTGAGGGGTTGGATATTCGACACACATTCACTGTCTTTACCAGTTGTTTATCTTTGGGATCAAACTCCCTGCTAATGAGAGTTATTCAAGAAATATATGATATGTATCTTAAGTGGCACCCCTTTTTTTTAGAATAACTAATGTGTCGTGAATTGATTTTAAAAGTATATTTCAATAGAAGATATTTTCCTTTTTTTCCCCAATAGCTTTCTTGTCATGTGACCCATTGACATGGTCCATACACATATTAGTAGCCTTCTACACAGTAACAACACCTTTGCAAGTTAGTTACACCCTTAATATTGGATGTAAAGGAGTGTTTTATTTCATATTATTTGTTTTATGAAACTTCTGCTGTTCATTAAAAGGTCTTGCTTTTCTCCCAGTGGCTCTAGATTAATGCAATTGTAATACACTGGATGAGAAGGACATACTTATGTTAATGCAATATTGATTTTTAATAGCTGCCATGTCATTTTACCTAATGACTCCAAATCAATTCATCATAGAGTGGTGCAGGGATGACGTATATACCCGGAAGTAAGCTGCCCATGGGTTCCCTCGACAAAAAAGCAATGGGATCTCTCCATAGGATTTTGGAAAACGAACCTGTTTGATAAATGCGCGTTTTGTTCAGCCGGATAATTTCCACATGTCTACCCTACTTTTATAATATTTTAATCATAAATCTAATCGCCAGAAGCAAAATGCTAACGTTATGCTATAAACTAACTACAGCCGAGTACAGCAGGGTCGCACGACTTCAACGTCACGCCAACTTAAGATCCATATTAAAAAATACAGATTCTAAATTGTACAAGTTGAAGCGTTTGTTTTAACAGTTTGCAGGAGGCAGGAACTTGCTTTCAAGCAGAACAGGGGCAAACAAACTTAGCGCGAGTGTTTACATGTTCGGCGTAATGACGTACAACGTCCTCGACAGGTTCTGTAGTCCTATTCAGCCACTTGTTAACAACCATCGTTTTTCAGACACGTAAACTCTTCAAAAATCACCAGTGGGGTCACTGCTGATGTATTTAATGTCGTAGAACAAAACGTGATCCGTTTCTTAAATGTGTGTCAACCACAGACCTTATTTCCAGCTATTTTCCGAAATCCTATGGAGAAATCCCATTGGCTCTGAGACGAGGAAACCGAAAGTGGTAAAATGCTAACTCACTTCCGGGTATTAGGACTCGTCACTGCACCACTGGACCTGCATGGGACCTTATTTCGGAAAAATTATGTATTGAAGTCAATGGAGAGAGAAAGATTATCTTTCGATCCCGTTTGAATTGTGCCACGAATTACACATATGATGTTTGTCAATTTAAAAGATAATTTTGCAAGTCAAAAAAATAAAAATGTGTTGTAAAACTGTGAAGTAACAAATTGTTTTGTGTGAAACGGTCAATGATGAACTCAGACATTTTAATAGATGGAAAACCACTATTATGGGAAAGTCTCCCGAGAAAAGGAATTATTTTCATGAATGATTTACTAGATAGCACAGGTAATTTAATTTCATATCAGTGTTTTTGCTGTATGTATGGTCAGATATGTGATTTCCTTCACTTTAACCAGCTGCTTTCAGCTATTCCAACTAACTGGAAATGTAAATTAAAAAAAGATGGAAACAGATGTACATCTCTGGTCTTGCACAACAACATACGTCACCAAGATGGCCGTCACTACTGTCTTGCTAAACAAGGGATTGACTACCCTCACTATCTATCACCACAATGAAACACGTCAAGAAGAATGTCATGCAAAGCTGCCTGCCTTCCTTTGATTCTCTCTGAACTGCCTGATCGTTTTAATGTTTAATGTCAACCATTTGTGCAGATAGCATGAAGTACAAAAGATCGCCGATGCTAATGTAGCGTTAGCATTTTTCCCCTGGGCTTAAATGGTGTATTATAGAATGATCACACCGGTCTGACAGTACTCTTCAAAGGGTCCACGGAATATGACTACTACTCTTACTGTTTAACATTTTGGGTTACTTAATGTAACTTCATGTTAAGGTTAATAAAAATGACAAGGCTAAGGCTGTAATGCTAACTAACGTGCTTGCTACTAGCTAGGTAGCTAACTTGATCCAGCAACTCCTGGTCCTTTCCGGGGGTTATATTCCCTTTTAGTATTTAATAATCGTCATTTCCATAGTTTGCTATCATTCATATTCTGTCATTGAGTTTTATTTTAATTGCACAAATTGACCACATTGGAATATATATGTTTTTTAACTTAAAGCCATTAATTAAATAATCAAACATTTATTTTAAAGTTGTTATACTTTCAACTACTTAATGTAACTCCTCTTGTGTAATGTGAGAACATACAACTGCTAAACATACACAGATACATAAAATGAACAGACACACTCTTTTTAGTTTTTTCTCCATTATGACATTTATTAAGCAAATGCTGAAATCGTTCATGATGAGTAAAGTCATGGGATTGCAAACAGTAGCACCTCATTTATTTCTGTATTTAAATTCAAGTCCATCCTATGCATACAAGAACGCATGAAAATGCACATTTACATTTATATCTTTTTCAATTGCACTCAGTAAAACATAACAGACACTGATATAAAGCGTGTTTAAGGCTAAGGAGTTTCTTCATGTTTGTTCAACTGCTTCAGTTACTGGATGTTTACGGTCATGTGTTTATCATACCGCTGCCTGTCTCTCTCTTCTCTGTACGTTGTGTTGTTAGTTTCGTTTTGGCTCAGTCACGTGTCAAGTAAGACGTCGTCAGTAGAACATAACGTCAAAAAAACTCAACTTCAATTATACATCTCACTCTCCAACCCACGTTACATTTATTCCTTTTACATATTTACTCTTTTTACAGTGTATTTACCATACATACAGATAAGGAAGTGAAGTACTCCCCCCTCTCCTGAGCTATTGCATGCAGAGACCCCCCTCCTCCCTCCCTCCCGTGAGCTCGCCCGTGAACTGCAGAAAGAAAGAAAAAGAGGATAACATGTCTCAGTCGCTTGCTACTGACTGCAGCAAAGCCCGTTTAAAGCGGTCACTCAACATGCATTTTTGAAATTCGTAGCATTTAAGGTTTGGCTTCTCTCTATGATTTGTTTTGTATGTTCGAGAGTTGTTATCTTTATTACATCGCTCTAGCTGTATGGTTTTCTTTGTTATGTTAGTTTGGGTTGATTGCTTGTCATCTCCACTTGCCCATCTCCGCAAGATCGCCGGTCAGGAATACGCTTATTCGCCCTCTGTCACCTGCTTGATGGACAGGGAGGAGTGCTTCTCTGTCTTCTTGGTGGACACCAGCACCTCCTCTTTCACCTCCTCCACCTCGTCCTTCACTGTCTCGGTCACAGTGACAGATTTGGTGACGCGCTTGGATCCATCCTCTCCAGTGGTGATCGTCTCCACGGTTTTGGGGATCACTACTTTTTGGCTACCGTCCTCTTTGACCGTACTCTCGTCAACGCCGTTAGAGACCACGTCGGTTTCTTTCTCCTCGTCCTTCCTCTCCTCTGAGCTGCTCTTGTCTTCATCGCCATTCATGGCAACATCCTTCTTTTCAACATTCTCTGTTAGGTCGCTCTTTTTCTCTGATTTCTCTTCAGCGGCTTTAGGGGTCTCGGGCAGGGGGGTCTTTGGGGATTTAGCTTGAGGAGATTCAGGTTTTGGAGATTCCGACTTGGGAGACTCTGCTTTTGGGGAGCTTGGTTTTGGGGATTCGGGCTTCAGAGATGTAGGCTTGGGAATTTCAGGTTTAGGAGATTCAGACATTGGGGATCCAAGTTTAGGGGACTCAGACTTTGGGGATCCAAGTTTAGGGGACTCAGACTTTGGGGATCCAAGTTTAGGGGACTCAGATTTTGGGGATCCAAGTTTAGGGGACTCAGACTTTGGGGATCCAAGTTTAGGAGATTCAGACTTTGGGGATCCAAGTTTAGGGGTCTCAGACTTTGGGGATCCAAGTTTAGGGGTCTCAGACTTTGGGTATCCAAGTTTAGGAGATTCAGACTTTGGGGATCCAAGTTTAGGGGTCTCAGACTTTGGGGATCCAAGTTTAGGGGGCTCAGACTTTGGGGATCCAAGTTTAGGGCTCTCAGACTTTGGGGATCCAAGTTTAGGAGATTTAGACTTTGGGGATCCAAGTTTAGGGGACTCAGACTTTGGGGATCCAAGTTTAGGGGACTCAGACTTTGGGGATCCGAGTTTAGGAGATTCAGACTTTGGGGATCCAAGTTTAGGGGACTCAGACTTTGGGGATCCAAGTTTAGGAGATTCAGACTTTGGGGATCCGAGTTTAGGGGTCTCAGACTTTGGGGATCCAAGTTTAGGAGATTCAGACTTTGGGGATCCAAGTTTAGGGGACTCAGACTTTGGGGATCCAAATTTAGGGGTCTCAGACTTTGGGGATCCAAGTTTAGGGGTCTCAGACTTTGGGGAACCAAGTTTAGGAGATTCAGACTTTGGGGATCCAAGTTTAGGGGACTCAGACTTTGGGGATCCAAGTTTAGGGGTCTCAGACTTTGGGGATCCAAGTGTAGGGGTCTCAGACTTTGGGGATCCAAGTTTAGGAGATTCAGACTTTGGGGATCCAAGTTTAGGAGATTCAGACTTTGGGGATCCAAGTTTAGGGGTCTCAGACTTTGGGGATCCAAGTTTAGGGGTCTCAGACTTTGGGGATCCAAGTTTAGGAGATTCAGACTTTGGGGAATCAGGTTTTGATGCCTCCGTTTTGGCTGCCTCTTCTTTCTTGGACACGGGCTTTGCAGATTCTGATTTTGAAGCATCTGTCTTGGCTACAACTTCTTCCTCTTTTTTGCTATCTTCCTTTGTGGTTTTCTCAGCATCCTCTTTATCCTCTTTCTCGTCTACGCTCTTGGAGGCTTTGTCACTGCCGGCATCTTCGTCCTGTTCTCCATCTTCCTCATCGGCACTAGCTTCCTCTTCTCCTCCACTGCCTTCTTTGTCTCCGGCCTTCTCTTGGTCAGGAGAGGCTTTAGACTCGGGCGCTTTGGAGCAGAGAACTGTCTCCTCAATTTCCTCCTCATCCTCTCCTCCATCGTCTCCTTCTACTTCATCACCTCCCTCTGCATCATCCCCCTTTTCTCCTTCATCTTCCCCCTCACCATCTTCTTCCTTCTCTTCTTCTTCACCTCCCTCTCCTTCCCCATCCTCATCTTTTCCATCATCCTCTTCTTCTTCTTCCTCCTTAGCAGGTGCGCTAGAGCTAACTTTGGCTTTGGTGGCGGCGGATACAACTTCCTCCTCAACGCCTTCCCCCTCTTGCTCATCACCCTCTTCTTCCTCTCCCTCACCTCCCTCTTCCCCCTCCTCTTCTTCTCCCTCGTCTCCTCCACCTCCGAGTGTAGCGGACAGCTCTTGTGCTATCTCTGCCAGGGCTTCGTCAAGCTCAGTCACCTCATCTTTCACCCTCGTCTCCTCGATGATCTCCTCCACAAACTTGTGTTGCACCCTAAGCTTGGGAGCGTCGGATTTAGACTTAAAGACTTTAGTGGGGGTGACCGCCTGGCGATAGGGGAAAGTGCTGAAGTGAGTCTCCTCACCCTCTAGGAGTTTCCTGGGAAGAAACAGATTTGTACAAAATTATGTCAAATGACATTAAATTGTATAACATTACATTAAATAAAGTTGTTCTACTACTTTGTACATGTTAAATGCATGTCCGTATATACCTGTATGCAGCAATCTCAATGTCCAATGCCATCTTGACATTGAGCAGGTCCTGGTACTCGCGCAGGTGACGTGCCATCTCCCATTTGGTGCTCTTGAGCTCATTATCCAGCTGGTGAATTGTCTCCTGAGGACAAACAGAGCAGACCCAACCCAAGGTTGATGAAGTACAAACAATGACTTGCAGACCGTCCATGTTTCAGATTCATTAATGCAGCTTTAAATATCATAATTAATTATTCATGGAAATTATTCGATTTTTTTCTAAAAACATTTTTTATCAAAACTGTTAATTTAGCCCCAATTGTTATCTGTGCACATGTTTGTGTAAACTTTGTACACTGCACCAACAACGGTTGCTTTGATACATTATGCCGCAATACAGTATTCTAGAGATGTTAAATGCCTATTTTTCAAGTACATCCTCCATACGTATTGTTAATACACCCCCACCCCTGCCCCTAAAGGAGGAGATGTAAGGACAGAGCCAATGAAAGCATCGATCCATGCCTCTGCCCTGACTCAGCATTACAGAGAGAGAGAGAGAGAGAGAGAGGGAGAGAGGGGGGGCTTGTCTGCTGCAGTGTCTCCCCTTAACCATTTCCTGGCACGAGACGGATTTTGTTAGAAAGTATGAGCTCATACTGTAGCAATCATTACGCAGCAGGAAAATGTGACACACAAGCACCTAAACACGATATAGAAAATGATCAAAAACTATCCTTTTTATCAAGTTTGCTACTCTTAAATACCTTGAATAAAAACTGCGTCAATAAGCTATACACACTATTAAATATGAATAATAATCCATCATAGATTGCAACCATATTTTTTAAGTTTATCGCACATAAATAAACAAAATAAGTTGCATATGTACAGAAAAGCATATTTCAACGGTGCGTTCCGCCTTTACGGATGGCTCTGTGGCTGTTTCCTACCTGAAGGCTGGACAGATCGCTGCTGTGGCGGTCCTCAATTTCATTCAGCTGCCTCTCCAGAGATTCTCTTGTCCTGCGGATGGCTTCTAACTCCACCGTCTTGGACTGGAGCTGGCGGCGGTAGTCTGATATCTCATCACGGGCGGACTTTATGGCATCCTTGTTCTGATCTGCAGCCTCGGTGAGCTTGGAGTAGCGGCACATGAACAAGTTCTCCACCTGCTGCAGGTTCTGGTTGGAGTGACCCTCCAGCTCGCAGCGGATCTCCCGCAGAGCCTCGGTGATGTCCGTCTTCTGCAGATCCTTCCTCTCCACGGTCACCTGAGACTCCTCGATCTGGGCGATCAGCTCGTTCACCTCTTCCTCATGGTTGTTGCGGATGAAGGCGATCTCATCCTGCAGAGATTGAACTTTTTTATCCAACTCCGACTTCACCAACTCCGACTCGCTCATGTCCTTCCTCAGGACGCGGATAATGGCTTCGGTCTCCTCCCGGATGCGAGCCTCTTCGTCATAGCGGTCCCTCAGCCGCCGGATGTCCTCCTCGACGTGGTCGGTGTCGAGCTGGATCTGCGTCTTGTCGTGGTGAATCTGCTCCAGCATGGACCGCAGATCCTGCAGCTCCTGGTCGTAGTGATCGCCCAGCTGGGAGCGGGACACCTGCTTCTGGCGCAGCGCCTGGATCTCGTCCTCGATCTGCTTGTTCTGCTGCTCCAGGTAGTGCACCTTGTCGATGTAAACAACGAAACGGTCGTTGAGCCCTTGAAGTTGCTCCTTCTCATTGGATCGCTTGAAGTCTCCGTTCATCATGGAGGTCTGGTAGTCACCGCTATCTGCGGAGCTGTAGGCTCGGGACACCGGCATATTCTCGCTCCTCTTGTAGGACGTGGTCATGGTGGAGCCGGGGCTTGCCCGGGACCAGGACTGGGAGCGGAACCCGCTGGAGGGGGAGCTGCCGGATCGGCTGTAGCCGTAGCCGGTCGTCCTAGTATCCATAATTCTCCTGAAGGGGCTCCCTGAAGTGTCCACCGTGTAACTCATTCGGTGATGTGCGGCGGGGATGAAGAGTGCAGGAGGTGAAGGCGGGTGTATGTGTGTTATGCGTGTGTGTGCAGGTGAGGGGTGTATGGCTCTTAGCGTC
>NW_027263039.1:195268-219932 GCF_902827115.2 Pseudochaenichthys georgianus | reverse complement strand
CCCCCCCGCTCTGCACTTTTATACAGCAGAAAAACTCAAACAGCAGAACCACAAGGTCTTAGTTCCCCTCTATTGTTGTACTGCTGTGTATTTATTGTTGTACTGCTGTACTCTATTTAATTATGTTTTTATGTCTCGAGTCTTGTTGTGGTCATTTCACATCTGGCCGAGGACAGCAGTTGAAAACTAGCCTGCTGCTAACACTGGCTCGCTCACAGCAATGTAATGTCCTTTAAACACGTGAACACAAAGCAACAGATGACTCTGTGGCTGGAACACAGACGATCAGGAGAAACCAGGTCACAGGGACGATCAGGGGAAACCAGGTCACAGGGACGATCAGGAGAAACCAGGTCACAGGGACGATCAGGGGAAACCAGGTCACAGGGACGATCAGGAGAAACAAGGTCACAGGGACGATCAGGAGAAACCAGGTCACAGGGACGATCAGGAGAAACCAGGTCACCGGGACGATCAGGAGAAACCAGGTCACAGGGACGATCAGGAGAAACAAGGTCACAGGGACGATCAGGAGAAACCAGGTCACAGGGACGATCAGGAGAAACCAGATCACAGGGACGATCAGGAGAAACCAGGTCACAGGGACGATCAGGAGAAACCAGGTCACCGGGACGATCAGGAGAAACCAGGTCACAGGGACGATCAGGAGAAACCAGGTCACAGGGACGATCAGGAGAAACCAGGTCACAGGGACGATCAGGAGAAACCAGGTCACAGGGACGATCAGGAGAAACCAGGTCACAGGGACGATCAGGAGAAACGAGCTGTTTTCTATCAGTTATTACGCAGATTTAAAGGACGCCATTAGCAGATCAATCCCGATGAAAATAAAAGTTCTGCTGGAGGATTCTCAGCCAAACAGACACAATCCAACTGTTATGTTGTATTCCCCTCTGTGGCCACCCACACCCACTTTCTCTTTCTTTAATGTCTGGTGTGTCTGAGTTTGTCTGCCAGGTCTGTGAGCATCAGGAAAACTTATCACGAGAACAGAGCTCCTTTCTGGACCTCAGACGCTGCGACTCTTTCAGCTGTTCGGAAGTGGAAAAGCACATTAGGGTTCATTCTGCCGGCACATTCCCGCGGTGGAGCGGTTCTGTCCAGCCTGACGCACACACACACACACACACACACACACACACACACACACACACACACACACACACACACACACACACACACACACACACACACAGACTTCATCTTGATATTAAATGGGGGCCGTGTGGCTTGAAATAAAATTCCTCGCATGAAGAGGTGGGAAGTAGTGGAGTACAAATACTTCGTTACTGTACTTAAGTACATGTTTCTGATATCAGTACTTTACTCCACTACTTATTTTTCTGATGACTTTTTACTTTTGAACACTAATACCTGTACTTTCTACTTCTCACATGTTGAACTCAAATACCTGTACTTTCTACTTCTTACATGTTGAACTCAAATACCTGTACTTTCTACTTCTCACATGTTGAACACAAATACCTGTACTTTCTACTTCTCACATGTTGAACTCAAATACCTGTACTTTCTACTTCTTACATGTTGAACTCAAATACCTGTACTTTCTACTTCTCACATGTTGAACACAAATACCTGTACTTTCTACTTCTCTCATGTTGAACCCAAATACCTGTACTTTCTACTTCTCTCATGTTGAACTCAAATACCTGTACTTTCTACTTCTTACATGTTGAACTCAAATACCTGTACTTTCTACTTCTCACATGTTGAACTCAATACCTGTACTTTCTACTTCTCTCATGTTGAACCCAAATACCTGTACTTTCTACTTCTCACATGTTGAACTCAAATACCTGTACTTTCTACTTCTCTCATGTTGAACCCAAATACCTGTACTTTCTACTTCTCTCATGTTGAACCCAAATACCTGTACTTTCTACTTCTCTCATGTTGAACTCAAATACCTGTACTTTCTACTTCTTACATGTTGAACTCAAATACCTGTACTTTCTACTTCTCACATGTTGAACTCAAATACCTGTACTTTCTACTTCTCTCATGTTGAACCCAAATACCTGTACTTTCTACTTCTCTCATGTTGAACCCAAATACCTGTACTTTCTACTTCTCACATGTTGAACTCAAATACCTGTACTTTCTACTTCTCTCATGTTGAACTCAAATACCTGTACTTTCTACTTCTCACATGTTGAACCCAAATACCTGTACTTTCTACTTCTCTCATGTTGAACCCAAATACCTGTACTTTCTACTTCTCTCATGTTGAACTCAAATACCTGTACTTTCTACTTCTTACATGTTGAACTCAAATACCTGTACTTTCTACTTCTCTCATGTTGAACTCAAATACCTGTACTTTCTACTTCTTACATGTTGAACTCAAATACCTGTACTTTCTACTTCTTACATGTTGAACTCAAATACTTGTACTTTCTACTTCTCTCATGTTGAACTCAAATACCTGTACTTTCTACTTCTCACATGTTGAACTCAAATACCTGTACTCTCTACTTCTTACATGTTGAACTCAAATACTTGTACTTTCTACTTCTCTCATTTCCCAAACAGCTGGTTCCTTTAGTCTGAATGTGTGTTGGTGCGTGGTCATTATTCTTTAGAGTCACTGCGTGCCTATTGGTTGGAACACGATCCGTGTATCCATCACTTCCTGGTCTTCTCTAAAGAAGAGGGACCAATGGAAACGTTGTCATGTTGCCGTTGGTCACCATGGAAACATTCATTAGCTAACGATGACATTATTGTTCTATTGATATAAAGGGAGGTCAGGTACTCTTTAAAGCAGCTGCTAGCTATGGGTACTTTCTACTGAAGTACACTTCAAAGCCTCTACTTTGACTTGAGTAAAGAAGTTTAGTCAGTACTTCTACTTTCACCAGAGTATTTTTGAACACGAGTATCTGTACTTCTACTTGAGTAAAGGATGTGTTTTTGCCATCTTCGCTCGCTTGTTTAATTCTCCTACGTGGTTTTGGAGGCCGGACACTTTCTGCTCCCGTCCAGGATACGTTTACGTTCTGCAACCGCCTCGTGAAATCATAAGTAATATTCATGTGTTATTTAAACTAACTTGACTTGGAGTGGTTTGATATGTTATTACACACGGAGGAAAGGGAAGAGACGATTACAAGCGTCAGGGGGCTATCAAGAAAACCCAGCATGAAAAATGCCCTAAGAGAAGAAATGCATTAAAAGCATAAAGTTGTTTCAAATATAAAAGTCTCTATCGTTCGGATGTGAGCTTGTTTTAAAGGTGTGTTATTTGTATCTGGGGTGGGGGAGTAATGTTGTTTTGTCTAGACTCGGACCAGCTCCAGTTTCTCTTCGCTTCCTGCTGGGATTAGGAGCTGAGGCCTGTGACATCAGTGGGGGATGAGAGTAAAGATATTCCACTATTAATAACATACTATGGAAAGGGGTTAAAAAATAGAATAGAAAGTCTTTTTCTTCATCTACGGGACATATATGTTACGGCAGCTTTAAACTTTCATTTTGGGTTTCAAATGAACACGTTTAAATACTTTAATGTTGAACAATGTCCACTTAAGTACCTGTATTCACCCTGTGTTTTTGCACCCGTTGATTTAAAGTGTTTTTTTTTAGTTCCGGAACCCAGTGACATCACTAACGAACACTCACGCTCCTATTGGCTAGCGCTAAGGGGGCGGGACATCAATTAATTAATCAATCAATCAATCAATGTTTATTTATAGCCCAATATCACAAATGTTACATTCATCTCAGTGACTTCACAGTGTGTACAGAATATCAGTATGACAATACCACACCCTCTGTCCTCAGACCCTCTGTCCTCAGACCCTCTGTCCTCAGACCCTCTGTCCTCAGACCCTCTGTCCTCAGACCCTCTGTCTTAGACCCTCTGTCCTTAGACTCTCTGTCCTCAGACCCTCTGTCCTCAGACCCTCTGTCCTCAGACCCTCTGTCCTTAGACCCTCTGTCCTCAGACCCTCTGTCCTTAGGACCCTCTGTCCTTAGACCCTCTGTCCTCAGACCCTCTGTCCTTAGACCCTCTGTCCTCAGACCCTCTGTCCTTAGACCCTCTGTCCTTAGACCCTCTGTCCCTAGACCCTCTGTCCTTAGACCCTCTGTCCTCAGACCCTCTGTCCTTAGACCCTCTGTCCTCAGACCCTCTGTCCCTAGACCCTCTGTCCTCAGACCCTCTGTCCTTAGACCCTCTGTCCTTAGACCCTCTGTCCTTAGACCCTCTGTCCTCAGACCCTCTGTCCTTAGACCCTCTGTCATCAGACCCTCTGTCCTTAGACCCTCTGTCCTCAGACCCTCTGTCCTTAGACCCTCTGTCCTTAGACCCTCTGTCCCTAGACCCTCTGTCCTAGACCCTCTGTCCTCAGACCCTCTGTCCTTAGACCCTCTGTCCTAGACCTCTGTCCTTAGACCCTCTGTCCTAGACCCTCTGTCCTCAGACCCTCTGTCCTCAGACCCTCTGTCCTCAGACCCTCTGTCCTCAGACCCTCTGTCCTTAGACCCTCTGTCCTCAGACCCTCTGTCCTAGACCCTCTGTCACTTAGACACTTCTAGCCTTAGAATCTTTCCTTAGACCTCTTGTCCTTAGACTCTCTGTCCTCAGACCCTCTGTCTCGGACTCCTCTGTCCTTAAGACACTCTGATATCAGACTCTCTGCCTGAGAACCCTCTGTCCTCCAGACTCCTTGCCTTAGACCCTCTGTCATCAGACCCTTGTCCCTAGACCTCTGTCTCAGACCCTCTGCCTTGACCTCTGCCTTAGACCCTGTCCTAGACCCTCGTCCTTAGACTATATGTCCTTAGCCCTCTTGTCCTCCGACCCTCTGTACCTCCCACCCTCTGTCCTTACACCCTCTGTCCTCAGACCCTCTGTCCTCAGACCCTCTGTCCTTAGACCCTCACATCGTACAAGGAAAAACTTCCAGAGAAACCCCACAGTCTAAGGGAACATGGAGAAACCTCAGGAGAGCAACAGAGGAGGGATCCCTCTCCAGGACGGACAGACGTGCAATAGATGCCGTGTGTAAATTGAAAAGATAATACATTTGCAACATAGGTAGTCCAGATGTTTGGAAATGCATGTGTGTATAACAGGAAAATGAATCCACGAGGATATCCATCAGGACCGATGATCCAGGACCACAGCCACGCCTCAAGATCCAGGACACAGGACCGCAGGATCATCCATGACTCCGGATCCCAGCGTATACAGACACCAACCATCACTGACCAATCACAACAGAACCAGCCTGCGGCACGGGCCAGGTTAGATAGTTCACTTTAGTCCAAGTGATCTCAGGTCTCAAACGGTTTGGTCACCATTAATGGAAACAATTATTTCCGAAGCACACGTTTATATGATCATTATAGTTATAAAAAAATAAATGAAAAACTATGACAGTAAAACAAGAATACAGTTTAAAAGGGTGATTTGTAAAATATCCATAAAGAAAAAGTAAATCTGTTTCCAGTTCTGTTTCAAATGGGTGTTGAGAGGTTTCCATAGATCTCTCATGTTGCTCTCCACGTGCACCAGATTGATGCTTTCACTTAGAAACAAATCTTAAAAACCACCTATAAAACTGCACGTGACCCCGGTTTACACCTATATGCCGTGAGCTGATTACCGAGCCTTCATTGTAACAGTCGCGGGTACACTGTGTGTGTGCGCGTGGGGAGTGTAGCAGTAGGACATTCCTCTGCAGCGCCCGGTGCCTTCATGGGAAACCCTACATGTTTGAGCACCCTCTATGAAACGTCAAGCTACCCCACAGCACCCCCAAAAGAAACCTCTCTGCCGCCGCCGCCGCTGAGCCTGCGACCCCGCTCTGAAGACACGTGCAGAACAGGCTCGTGGCAAAGTGTTATAACTTACTGTTCTAGAAACGGGATTGCGCAATTGTAATATTTCTTTTGAGCACACAGACTTAAGGAGCATTGTTTTATTATCACTGCTCGAGCAAAGGAATGCTCACGTTCATATTGATGTATTTTAATAAATGTTAACTTGGCCCATCACGTGACTATTTGTGTTGGGGGCGGGGCCTGACAGAACCACGGCAGGAGAGACGCTAAATGATTGATATTTCCCTCAGTATTAAACCGTAGCTTTGATGCAATAAACCAGAGGGCGTCGTGTTACAGTTCACAAATCAGTTTTATTAATTTAAACACAATCAAATAATAATGTCAAAAACATCTGTACACATATTTTGCAGACACAACAATCTTTAGCGTTTCACAATGAGGCCACGAAGTGTTTCCAGTTTGCATTATGATGCAACATAATAAAAAAAAGCGTGCTGTATGAATCTATAAAACATTTCCTCTAGTTTACCTACCATCACCGTGATCTAGCAGCAACGTGTAGACGTGTTGAGAAGACGGGGTGTGTGTGTGTGTGTGTGTGTGTGTGTGTGTGTGTGGGTGGGGGGGGGGGGTCCTAAATGAAATGTAAAAGGCCGACAGTGATCATGTGCAAAGGAGGAAACGCCAGAAACACAGCGAGTGTGTTCCCGTTAAGAAATTCACAGTCGCAGCACATGTCCCGTTTGTTCACACACCTCCCAGGTTTAGTGGCTTTTCTCTCGACACCACAGAAGAAGAAGAAGAAGAAGAAGAAGAAGAAGAAGGGACACAGAATGTAAAATAAAAACACTACGTCATACAAAAGTCCGCTCGCTGTACAAGAGTTGTTATAGCGCTTGTATAAAATATAATAAAACTATTCAAGCCTGCTTTTGTGAATCTCAAATGTGTTGTTTAGCGGCTCCCAGGCGGCGGGACAGTTTCACTTTAAATACACGGGGCTGCACGCGGCTGAAACGCAGAAGGACCTTTCTGGTCAAAGTCGAAATGTGAAGTCTCGACACCCATGGTCTGGACACAACGGTTTATCACACATTAACCTACACGTGCTTACAGAGCACACGGTGAACACATCATTTCCAGCTCCTGCCTTTTTATTATCATTATTAATATTTGTTTAAACTTCAATGAAAAAGCCACCTTTCATACCTACATGAATATAGGAAGGAATAGTCCAGTGATTACAAACTTACACACAGAAAGAGTTCCTCTATACACGATTGTCTCAGCATTGTAAATAACGTTGTAATTTTCTTAAATTATTAGAAAACCCCCTTTTTCCTTTTCTCCTTCCTTCCTCGCCGCGGGTACTTTGTAGAAAGTCTTGTGTCGTCGAGGTACCTTCCCGCACAAAAAGTCTCCGCCCATAAATAACCAGCTCGGGACTCGTGGAGAAGTCGAGCGACAGAAAGAGACGTCTCCAGTAGTGTTTAGTTTAACGTGGAGCGGCTCTCCTCGCAGGCGCGAACACCTCGAAACGTCCCGGCACAAACGGAGTCGCCGTAAAACACGTTGACAGCTTTCTCGGAGAGCGGCTCGTTCACAGTAACCATGGCGAGCAGCTGCAGCGCCGTAAATCCACCTCCAGAGGGACGGACAAAAAAACAAGAGTTCGGGGTTAAGACGAAGTGTGACCGCGTGTCAGCACATCCACCATCTCCTCTCCACAGGGGGGCTCTGTCTGCAGGAGGTGAGGAGGATGATGATGATGAAGGTGGAGGAAGAGGCTCCGCAGTGCTACAAGTACTCCAGGTCCAGAGCGTGGTGCAGGGCCATGAGGTCTGAGTGGCTGGAGATCCTCCAGAAGGGCATGTTGTGCTGGGGGAGAGAGAAAGCACCTTTAGGGTCAGAGACAAGGATGCTGGCTTCACATGACTTCATGTTCTGTGTCATCGTATTCTACTAATTTACCTTTTTGTACTCAGATTGAAATGTCATTTGGAGCGCTTCTGAAGATGCCTAATTAGAAATAAAAACTTTAAACACTGGAGATGTTTGAGGATCAGAGACAAAGACACTGGCTTCACATGCTCCCAGTACTCAGTGTATTCAGATGAGAACTTTACACACGTTCAAATACGTTTTCTGCGCTGGGTTGAATTCCCGTTTGAGCCGCCCGGTGTATCGGAGCTGAAACTGGCTTCACGTGCTTCCAGATTCAAATGTCTTGATGCACATACGGTGTAGACATCTTATGACCCGGACTCTGGACGCTACGTCGTTCATTCAGTGCTTCCGTTTCATCGTTTTTAAAGATAGTCAGTGTTGTACTTTCTCTCGTCTTACACTTCTCTTTCTCTCCAAACGACATTTCAATGTAAGGGTTTTTCCGTAACTCAAGTACTTAAAATAAGTTACATTCGACCCGTCTTTGATTTTCTTTGCGTGGGTTAAAGTCCGTGTTTGTTTGAGTCCTCAGACTTAGATTAGAAATGTTTTTGTTTTGTCGTATCATCATTTATTTGGAGCCCGTCTTCCCGCAGGGACAGAACTAAGACGCGTCCATTCACAGCTCAAGCAGTCGATGTGTGTGACAGCATATCATCCGTGTGTTTCTCCAGGGGATTCTATAGTGATTTATTGAGGAGTGTCTTTTCTCTCGAGGCCTGGAGGTGTGTGTGCAGGAAGTGCCGTCGTCCTACTTAAGCTTTCGTCTCCTCATGACAGCAAACTCATCAAAAACTTCTTCAGTGCAACACACTAAACCCCAGCCCCTCTCTCTCCCCCTCCCCCTCCCCCCCCCTCCCCCTTTATGCTCTCTAATTGGGCCAATCAGCTCATCTGCTCCACCTGGGCACCAACCGTCAAGCCGACCCTGCTCACTGTGGGGTTTGTAGTCTTTTACTGGGTGCCATGATGGTTTGTAGTCCTTCTTATAGCACACACACACACACACACACACACACACACACACACACACACACACACACACACACACACACACACACACACACACACACACACACACACACACACACACACACACACACAACACACACACACACACACACACACACACACACACACACACACACACACACACACACACACACACACACACACACACACACACGGAAATATTCGATTCTGTATTTTTGTTCGAAGAAATCCAATAAAAAAGTGTTAAAAAAGTTTAATTTCTTTATTCTTTGTTGTTTTTTCTCTCCTACATTATCCATACCTGTACTTTGTAATGTCCTCTAAATAAATGCTTGAAAGAAAAAGTCAATAAATGCTTCAAAGAAACCCAAATGTGCAGTTTCAGTGCTGCGCCCTCAGGCTGTGTGCTTGGGAGGCCGCGAGAGCGCTGCTGTTGCCGGGCAGAGAGCGAGGAAACCCGAGTCTCCGAGCATGAAAGGAGCTTGTCAGGTAGACCCTCAGTGTGTGGAGCCCATTACTCCCCCATCCCCTCCCCCTTTCTCCCCCTTATCAAAGGTAAGGCCTCTCCCAGGAATATGTTCCGCTCCGCAGCGCCTGCACTGACCCCTGAACGGCTCTCTGCTTTTTGTTTAGTAAACTGTCTTTGCTCTCACGTTTGAAAGCGGCAGATGCTATCTCTGCCGGGTGACGGGAACAACCGGATTGTTTCGGCGCTCTCAGAGGAACGAGCGTTTGTAGTTCCTCTCGCTGTCAGCTCTGACGTGAGGCGCTTGACGGCTGAAATCGTCGTGTTATTCCACGTCCTCTCTGATGTTGACACAGAAACCTTTTACCGCACGGCGTGTCGCGGGACTCGCACTCAGACGCCGTATCCTCCCATCACCGTCACACTCCAACAACTCCACGCTGAGTGAGCATACGTGCATCTCTGTGGCCCCCGAGGACCGTATGTGTTCAGCTCTCAAAGTACAGATCTATAACTCTACACTGAGAGGTAGCTTCCTACTCGCTCCTCGTCCGTCTTCTTCGTCTCCTTGTTTACCGAGAAACAAAAAGGAGGCTTCTCAATCCCCGCGGCCGTCAGAGGAATACGCCGAGTCGTCTACTAGTGAACACGTTCGGCTTGCTTTGCATCCAAACGGGGAAAAGCCCTCGTCGGATTCCTCTCTCCCGCCCCGCTGTCGGCGTGTGGGACGCGTCGTCTGCTGACGGGCGTGACGCGGCCGCACGTATTCTACTTTCATCAACAATGATTTAAGCGTTCTTATTTACGATGTGGCTGAAAGGCCTCGCTCAGCATTACGTACACCGCGTTCAGCGAGCGGACATATAGTTGTGCCGGTTCCCCCCTCGCGTTTTAAACCTGAGACTTTCTCTTGTCTCGAAGCCTCATAAGAGGATCGGCGGATTAAAGTAAGCGCTGGTTTCGTCCTTAAGACGCGGCAGTATGTTTCGTGCTCCGTGACCGCACGAGGAGAAATCCACTATTTCCGTGTTTCTGCTTCGTCCCCGAACGTCTCACCTTTTTCGAGCCTTGCTCCTCTTCCACGCCGTCTCCGACGACAATGTAAACAACTTTCCTCCCGAACCTCTGGATGACTCTCTCGAAGCAGCTCTCCTTCCCTGAGGAAGAGGGGGAGAAGCGGGATGTCAGTGGTGCGTTCAGGGGGTGCAAACAAAACGAGTTGGTTCAAAGGCGCCGGGTGACGAGAGCCCCCTTTAGAAACACCACGCACCCAGAGGAGAGCAGAGTAAACACTTTGAGGATCCTTGATGAGATCCGAGAGCAGATAGAGGACCTGCTCTGGTGCTCAGACCCCCGAGACAAACGGACCAGAATCAGCTGCAGGCCCTGATGCGTGCTGCGGGGTCTGCAGAGGACCCCAAAGGGACCCTGAAGCCTTCAAGAGGTCTTCTCTGACATGCTGAGGGGGAACTCAAACTCTTACTCAAAAAACAGGACTAGCATGAACGAGCTGTTTTAAAAAGTATCTTTTAATGAAGTAGTGTGTGTGAAGAACAAGTGTGTGTGTTAGCAGATGCTGCCCCTATTGACTTCAATTCATCACGACTGTGTGTGGGACTTTGCTGTTGTTATTTTTAAACATTATTGGACAGTTGTGTACATTTGGTTTCCATCGCCATCCACCATTTTAGCTATCGTGCATTTGAGGAATACAAGTGGCCTCTATCAGGGGTGTCAAACTCAAGGCCCGGGGGCCAAATCCGGCCCGCGACTTCATTTCATGTGGCCCTGCAAGAGCTAGCAAAGAATATAATACGTTTATTAAACGGTTACATGCCGCTTTACAGAAGCACGTTGCCCATAAACTACATGTCCCACAATGCATCTTGTTTTGTGACATGCGCACTGAAGAGACTTGCAATTACTTGCCCTGGACTTCTGCTTTCAGACGGAGTTAATTACTAAGTTATTATCCTATCCCATAATAATCCAATTCAGAGGCAATAATGTAATATAATACATTATTTTATATACATATATTATATATTTATATCGTTACAACCGGCCCTTTGAGTGCAGCCTTTATGCGAATGTGGCCCGCGATGAAATTGAAACTCAAACAAGGAGAAGAAGCGCACTATTTAAAACACTTTCAACAAAAAACAGGACTTGCATGAACGAGCCGTGGAAGCGTTTTAAAAAGTACGGTTTTTAATAAAAGGGAAGAGCAGTTAACAGATGCTTTGTTGTTGTTGTTAAACGCTGCTTTTATTTACTTCACTTCATCAAGACTTTTCTTATTTTGTATGGATTTCTCTAGACCTTCCCCTGGCTCGGGATCACGTATCCTGGCAGACGTCTCTTGTTGTTTTTAAACATTATTGGACATTTCTGTCTATTTTCTTTTATCTAAAGTATCGATTGTTTCCAACGTCTTAGCCATCGTGCCTTTGAGGAATACGAGAGGCCTCCGTCTGGGTGTTTCTGATTCATCGAGACATGCTAGAAAAGTTGTTCTGAATAACCCAAGGTTACCGGGAGTGGGAAATTGAGTTATTCCTTTAACTCTCCAAGAAGCGGGGGCGAAGCTTGATGTTTACTTTGCATTTGAAACAGTGAGGACGGGGAGGACGGGAGGAAGAGGACGGGGGAGATTCTGAGACGAAAAAGAGGGGGGTGTTGTTGCTGAGGAAGGACATAAATGTGCAGAAGTGGTTTCACATGCGGAGCCTGAACAGGAGGCCCCGCTGCAGGAAAACAATCCCAGGCTGATTAGTCCAGAAAGGGAACATGAACGCTCTCCGGTGACGGCGTCTCCGACCCCAACACAGAGGTGTGTCGCTGCTCGTTACACTCAGAGAAGTACAACAACAAGCCCTCACAGACATTCATCCAGTCGTACACGTCGAGTCAGGATGTGTGTACTCCTGATACGACCCGCTGACTTCAGAAGTAGCACTGAGCGAGATATGGGTTTGTTTAGACGATGCTTCATCTGGTTGAGTCGAAACATGATATTTGAGTTGTATCTTTTATTTAGATTTATTAGAAAATCTAGAAAAACTAACATCGGAACAGAAGCCTTTGAGTATTTGCTGCTTATGTTATAGCACTTCCTCACAGAGAAGCGCAGCGACGCGTCTTAAAACCCGGAAGTAAGTTAGCATTTTTACCACGTCCGGTTCCTTCGACACAAAGCAACGGGATCTCTCCGTAGGGTTTAGGAAAGTATCTGAACTACGGTCTGAGGACGAGACGCAACGAAGAGACGCATCACGTTTTGTTCTACGACATTAAATCCGTGATTTCTGAAGAGTGGACGTGTCTGAGAGACGATGGTTGTCACCGAGCGGCTGAACGGGACTACAGAAGTCGTGGAGGCCGTCATTACGCCGAACACGTGAACACTCCTCTAAGTTAGTTTCTGTTCTGCTTGGAAGCGAGTCCCTGCCTCCTGCAAAGTGTTCAGACAGACGCTTCAACTCGTTCCATTTAGAGCAGGGGTTCTCAAAGTGCGGCCCGCGGGCCAATGGCGGCCCTCGGAAATGTTTCTGGCGGCCCGCGATAGTTCATGCGACACGCTGACATGCATGCGTTGTATTTTAATCCTCCGTGGTCGTATCTAGAAAGAATTAGAATGGAATTTAAGAATGGTGAAACTGCGCCCCCTGGGCTGTCATTCCTAAATTAGGAATGACAGCTTGTGGAAAGTTTGCTAGACTACTGGTTGCATGGCAACTAGGCATCTCGCGAGTTGCGGTAATTGGTTGGTACAATAAAGAAAGGATTTGTTTTGGAATTATTTTGTGTTCCGTTTTTTTCTTGGGCGGCCCTCGATCCAATATTGAGTACCCTGATTTAGAGTCTGTGTGTTTGAATCTGGATCTGAAGTCGGCGTGGCGTTGAAGCAGCGACCCGGCTGTAGCTCCTTTATAGCATAACGTTAGCATTTCGCTTCTGGCGACTAGATTTATGATTCGAAATTATAAAATAGACATGTGGAGATTATCCGGCTGAACAAAACGCGATCCGTCTCTTCGATGCGTCTCAACCACAGACCTGAGTTCCAGCTGTTTTCCTAAGTCCTGTGGAGACATCGCTTTATGACGGAGGAAGGAGTTCACTTCCGGGTTTCAGGACGCGTCCCGGCGGTTCTCTATTCTGGTGAATATAGTTCTCAATGAGTTCTCCAGCTGATTACAAGATCAGACTTCTCTAAATATCCCGTCTTAGTTCAAGGATTCTCTCCACGTTAATTCTCACTTGTTCTCTTGGCAGATGTTTGGACTGCTTTCACGTGAAGACATCGTGTTTTCATATTATTGTTTTTGGAGACATGTCGCCGGTTGGAGGCCGTCGGGGTCCTCGCACTCTGTTCTTCTGTTTCTACGGTGGCTTCAATGCTTTGTGTCTCGTTGCGGGAGTTCGTCCCCTTTCTAAAGTCTCTCTCCGCCCCTTTCTGCTCGTCCTCCTTCAGTTGTCTTCTAATGTCTCCGTGGTCGTCGATGTTTCCTTGCAGTCACTTCTTTGAGTCTCTCAGACGGTGTGTGTCTGCTCGTTCCACATACAACAACAAGCAGAGAGATTCATCAAATCAGTACCTATTTTGGTTGCACTATAAATATTCTCGATGGGAAAGACGATCCCCAGGCCGTAGAGCAGGACTTTGGCGAGCGCCGGGATGAGCTGCGTGGTGGTGACCAGGATGTTCACACAGTTAGACCTGCAGAGAAACACAGACTCATCAGTCAAAGTCAAAGCTTGAAAAGGAAGCATCAAGGGATGGTCGTGGGGTATAATAATAAATAATAATATATAATATTTTTATAGCGCCTTTCAGGAAACCCAAGGTCGCTTTACAAGTCGGGTAGGGGGGGGGGGAGTAGGGGAAAAAAGGCAGACAGGTTAAGGGGGTGGGGGGGGGGAATCTTTGGATTAATCAGATACATGTAATGCATTGTAATTTCATATAATATAAGGCAAGTTTATTTATACAGCACTGCCGATTTCTATTCCATATTTTATTCCTTTTTTATTCCATTCCATTTCCATGTAAATACTGTTATATTTTAGACTATATTTTCTACTATATTTCGTATTAACTTGAATCTTTTTTTAATAATTCTTTACATTTTTAATATTTTTCTAGTTCTCTATCTGTGTATTTAATTTTTTGTTTTACTTTTATGTATGCACCACGACATCAAGTCAAATTCCTCGTACGTGTCAATCTACCTGGTGATGAAAAATGGAAGACGTTACGAGCATTAAGAAGCAATTATAAAATGGAATTTAAATTTGTTTTAAAAGCAAAGATAATAAAACATGAATAAAAGTTACAGTGCGAGATGTGATATTTCTCCTCAGCGGATTGACATCTTTTAGATTGGAGCATAATAACTGCACGTCTCCACGTTGGGTTCCGACTCTGGGGACACACGGCTTCATAAATCAGTGTGAGGGAGGACAAAGGAAAGTCTCTCTCAAAATAAGAAATCAGAGCGCTGGCGTTTCCTCGGAGCTGGAATTATTTACACCACATGTGAGTTTATATACGTGCGGTGTGGGACTGGGTACAACTTTCCTCCGTGGAGTCCTACCTTGAGTGGATTAATGTTAGTGCTTTCAGTGCCAGTGTTAACCAGGAGTCCGTCAAGGCTTCAATTTCTGCTCGCAATTGCAACCAGGCTTCTCTTTTGGCCGGGCCCAGCAGACCTGAAATGCAGGGGAACATTGTTTGGGTTGGACCGGCACTCCGAATACCGCTGAAATTTACAAAATTCACCCTGACCAAGTGGTGCGGCATGTGTGCTTTTAGACCGTACACACACATATACGAATACCAACACACACACACACAGACATATAAGAATACCAGCATACACACACGCGCACACACACACATATATATAAGAATACCAGCACACACACACACACACACACACACACACACACACACACACACACACACACACACACACACACACACACACACACACACACACACACACACACACACACACACACACACACACACACACACACACACACACACACACACACACACACACACACACACACACACACACACACACACACACACACACACACACACACACACACACACACACACACACACACACACACACACACACACACACACACACACACACACTTTCTCCTCCACAGATCTGCATGTTGGGGATTACCTCCGACGTTATTTTTGTAGGTGGTGTAGATTTCTTTTACTCTTCTGTAGCGGAAGGCCAGTTTTCTCATCCAGTCCACGCCCCCCCGCACGCCTGTGGCCAGACATAGATTTGCGCTGGTGGCCGCTGCGTGGAAACCATCAGCGCCGAAGTTATACGTACTGAGAGGAAGACAAAGAAAGAACGGTTCCGTCAGCACAGAAAGCACAGGGATCGGTTTATTCTGAATACGTGGGACGAAAGCGCCGTACCTCAGGTCCTGGCCGTTATCATCGGAGGAGACGTCGTCGATATGGACCTGGTCACACTCCTGCAACACACAGAATAACAGATTGAGTACTGTAGGATACACACATCGTTAAGGAGGGCTTTCTGTCTTGGTGAAGGACACTCCACACATGTTTTCAGGTCGAGAAATAATATGTTTATACAGGAATTTGTGTTTTTTCTGGCATGCGAGACTTAAACGCTCAATAAAAATAACAAAAAAGTCTGTTGTATTTAGACGTATGGTGGCAGAATGGGAAGCACCCACTGGGAAGTCCTGCAGAACACAGTAAGGGAAGCAGTTTGACGTTAAAGAAGCTAACATTAGCTCAGCTTGCCTCTCTCATAACGTCCCATCCAAACATCCCATCACCAAAAACCTTCAGCCAAGTTAAAAAGCACCAAGATCTAAAATGTGAAGAGTTAAAATGTGGATAAGAACTGGATAAGAAGCCGCTTTAGGAGAGTGACTAGCAGCTGATGCATACGAGAAGGAGGTACCGCCATCCTTCTCGTATGTGAGTGTAGTGTAGACGATAAAAAAAGACATATTTCTCAACTTTTTCCATCGTGTTGGAAGACTTCTCACAGCTCCTTCTTTTGGACATTTTTAAGTGGAAACATTGCATTTTTTACCCTCAATCTTCTCCGCCTTGACTTTCTCTCTGTTTACACCACTTCTCTTCATCTGTGCAAACCCAAAGTGAGCTCCTCCTCGTCAGAGCGCTGCCACTAGAGGGGTCTAAAGATATACCAGACACAAGCAATTAGGGCTCAATCCAGAAACTCTAAACACTCCGGGGGTTGGCATGTGAGAGCGATGTCTGCGCGCAGCGATATATATACATACAGTAGAAGGAAGTACGAGGAGACTTGGCATTCATAGTGTGTGTGTGTGTGTGTGTGTGTGTGTGTGTGTGTGTGTGTGTGTGTGTGTGTGTGTGTGTGTGTGTGTGTGTGTGTGTGTGTGTATCAGAGGTGGGAAGTAGTAGAGTACAAATACTTTGTTACTGTACTTAATTACATGTTTCTGGTATCAGTACTTTACTCCACTACTTATTTTTCTGACGACTTTTTACTTTGACTTCTTACATGTTGAACTCAAATACCTGTACTTTCTACTTCTTACATGTTGAACTCAAATACCTGTACTTTCTACTTCTTACATGTTGAACCCAAATACCTGTACTTTCTACTTCTTACATGTTGAACTCAAATACCTGTACTTTCTACTTCTCTCATGTTGAACTCAAATACCTGTACTTTCTACTTCTTACATGTTGAACTCAAATACCTGTACTTTCTACTTCTTACATGTTGAACTCAAATACCTGTACTTTCTACTTCTTACATGTTGAACTCAAATACCTGTACTTTCTACTTCTCACATGTTGAACTCAAATACCTGTACTTTCTACTTCTCACATGTTGAACCCAAATACCTGTACTTTCTACTTCTTACATGTTGAACTCAAATACCTGTACTTTCTACTTCTTACATGTTGAACACAAATACCTGTACTTTCTACTTCTTACACGTTGAACCCAAATACCTGTACTTTCTACTTCTTACACGTTGAACCCAAATACCTGTACTATAACACGATCCGTGTATCCATCACTTCCTGGTCTTCTCTAAAGAAGAGGGACCAATGGAAACGTTGTCTCTCTCTCTTTAAAACAGCTGGTAGTATTTTTAAACACGAGTATCTGTATTTCTACTTGAGTAAAGGATGTGTGTACTGTTGTCATCTCTGGTGTGTGTGTGTGTGTGTGTGTGTGTGTGTGTGTGTGTGTGTGTGTGTGTGTGTGCATCTCTAAACATGTGTTCCCTGTGGGGGTGCAGCCTCTTGGAAAGGTGGAGGCGTTCTGCAGCTCCGCACTGATTCCTCCGGTACGCAGTAACACAATCCAGACTTTCTGGTAAATGTAACCTACTAGAAAAATTGAACCTGATGCTAACCGCCAATGAAATTATGACCTCTGATTGCTGCTGCGCCACACAGCAACACGGCCTCGGGGCCAAGCAGCCAGCCAGAGAGCAGCAGAAAGCAGACGAAAAATCTGTTATTAGTTTTCCGTTTATAGGGGAGCAGGTTCCTCCCCCTCTTCCTCCCCCTCTTCCTCCCCCTCACAGCGTCCTGCCTTGGCATTCAGACAGAGATGGCAAGAGTACACATCCTTTACTCAAGTAGAAGTGCAGATACTCGTGTTTAAAAATACTCTGGTGAAAATAGAAGTACTGACTACACTTCTTTACTCAAGTGAAAGTAAAGAACTTTGAAGTGTACTTCCGTAGAAAGTACCCATAGCTAGCAGCTGTTTTAAAGAGTACCTGACCTCCCTTTATATCAATAGAACAATAATGTCATTCAGACTAAAGGAACCAGCTGTTTGGGAAATGAGAGAAGTAGAAAGTACAGGTATTTGAGTTCAACATGAGAGAAGTAGAAAGTACAGGTATTTGTGTTCAACATGTGAGAAGTAGAAAGTACAGGTATTTGTGTTCAACATGTGAGAAGTAGAAAGTACAGGTATTTGTGTTCAACATGTAAGAAGTAGAAAGTACAGGTATTTGAGTTCAACATGTGAGAAGTAGAAAGTACAGGTATTTGTGTTCAACATGTAAGAAGTAGAAAGTACAGGTATTTGAGTTCAACATGTAAGAAGTAGAAAGTACAGGTATTTGAGTTCAACATGTAAGAAGTCAAAGTAAAAAGTCTTCAGAAAAATAAGTAGTGGAGTAAAGTACTGATACCAGAAACATGTACTTAAGTGTAACGAAGTATTTGCACTCCACTACTTCCCACTCTGAGCAGCTACGTGTGGCCTCAAGAGATAAATGTGATCGGTTTCGCTGCGTCCTAATCTAGAGTTCTAAAAGCCCAACAAAAAGCCCAGTCTCACCTGTTTAAAGTTACGTGTGAAATAATAATTTATCCTGGAAATTGAAGCTTAAAGACGAGAATTCCTGCGAAAAATCCCTCCCGATTTTTTAAGCTTTTAATTAAGTCTCATCCGGCTGTTAAGACGGGAAAACCCAGAAAGGACTTCCTTGTTTTAAGTCGATGTGAGCGCGGCCAAACGCTGACGTTATTGCATTCCTCTGTAATGCCGGAGCAGGGTAAGGGTAAGGGCTTTGGACTGTAAACCTCTTTTATTTTACTGGTTCCCCTCTGAACAAATTTTTCATCTCCCTGGATTTGTGGGGGAGAGAGAGGAGGGGAGAGAGAGGGGGGGAGAAACTCAAACCAGCTGTTCTTTAACAGAATTAAAATCTTGACCCTGGACCCCGGCTCTAATGCAGCCATTTTCTCGCCAAGCCTCTCCCAGAAAGCCTCGAGATCCAAAGAGGAAAAGACTTCGACCCCTTGACCCCTCTCCCCTCCCCGATAAGGGGGGAGGAATCCAAAGCGACCTCACTTGGAGCCCCAATAATCTGTTTCCAGACACTCGCCAGCCGATCTCTAATAGACGAAGAAAGCAGCAATTTGTCCCGGCTTGAAGACAAACGTAAGGATAATTTATGTCTGCAGATTATCCTCCGATGCAACCGAAGCCAGGGGCGTGTTTAAATCCTTAAGTAGTGAGTGTGTGTTCAGGAAAACAAGAAGTGCACTAAGCCTCTCCTTTTGCATGCTTCCATTATCCAGTAATTGGTATCATTGGCTAATTGCACGCTGTCTCCTGGTTCCTTGTTTGATGACAATAGCTCCTTTCCTCTGTCATGTGTTTCTCAGAGTCTGACGGTTTGCTCCGGAGCTCCAACACGACCCGAAACCACATCAACGTGTCTCCGTAACGACCCCGAACTGCGTATTGTAATGGCCCGCCTGATTATGAATGATTTTTCACGGACTTTTCCGAATCCACAGAGCTAATAAACACACGAGACCTCAACAAAAACAGCCCAGAAAAATACACTTTAATAGCGTAGTGAAATGAATTGTTTCTGCGTGTTTCGTAGTTCTCTAATCACGAGGAGTTATATCGCTTAATTAACAGCTGAGAGCTCCACGTTCTCCCGCGAATAAAAAGAGGGGGTTGTTGGAAAAAACGCTCCCAGAATTACTGCTCCCAGCTGGGGTCGCTTCCTGGAGGAGGAGGAGGTGTGTGTGTGTGTGTGTGTGTGTGTGTGTGGTGCAGTCCGCCTCACACACACTCATTAGGAGGCACTTCTGACGGCCTCGTAAACACCACAGAGTCGCGGACGGTGCAGGTTAAGCACCGCCGTGGAGTGGAACTGTGAGGAGGGGGAGTTTTTAAGGTAAGGGTACATCATGAAGTCATGCATGTAGTTATAGTATCGATGGCATCTCATGCACGACTTAATGCAGGAACTAAACCTTCATCAATGCATCGACTACGGTTTCTCAATCATCACGACTTCTGGGTTATCAGTGATGTCTTCTTCAGCGATAGAGCCTTCTCCATCGCTGCCCCCACCCTCTGGAACGCCCTCCCACAACACATCAGAGACTGCGCCGACCCCCCCACTTTCAAAACACACCTCTTCAGACTGGCTTTTAATCTGTGAATTATGCTGTGTTGCTGTTTTTTAAATGTTATTTTATCATGTTTTATCACCACTGTGAAGCATCTTTGAGCACCTGGAAAAGCGCTTTGAAATGCAATGTATTATTATTATTATTATTATACGGATCTGCCTATGACCGACCGACCGACCGACCGGGCCAACGCTTTATTGGAAGGGGCCCAGTCATGATGGAGTTACTCATCGATACACCACCTTGCTGTGCCCGGTCACTTCGTTGGCCTGTCCTTTATAACTGCAGATCCGTATGAAGAAGATTCACTAATAACCCAGAAGACATGATGATCGGTGGTTTTGGCGCAGCGGTTAGAGCGTTGGTCATCAAGGGGCGTTGGTGAACTCCAGTTCGAATCCCGCCTCGGCTACATGTCTAATATGTGTAATGTGTACTTGTAAAGCGCTTTGAGCAGCTGTAAAAGCGCTCTAATAAAAAATGTAATGCATTATTATTATTATTATTGAGAAACCCTAGTTGATGCATTGATGAAGGTATTGTTCCTGCATTAAGTCTTGCATGAGATACCACTGATACTATAACTACGTGAACGGATTCATGATGATTAATGTACCCTTACCGTAAAGTGTTACCGGGTTTTTCAACGTCACTCCAGCATATTTGGATGGATATGTTTTGAAATGCTAATAAATAGAGTTACGTGGAACAGATCTGAAGAACGCACAACAAGCCAAGAACACGTGTTTCTGTCAGTCAGCACTTTCTAAAATGCAGATTCTCCTTTGATTGGGAGCGTTGATTTATCTCGTGGGGAATCTGTATCTCCAATGTCGTACCTCAACACCGAGCGACATGTACGGGAAAACACGGAACGGGTTTGTCGTGAATGCAAGGAAAAACATTGCAGGGACAAGAACGTGAAGAGTTACGTCTGTTTGAGGGAAACAAGATCACGAGATCGGCTAATGATAGAACTGGATCTTTGAACACGTAACGAGAGCATCTGCACCTCAAGATGTCTTACGCGACAACGGTTTAGAAACATCTGCACGATGCAATATAAAGTCAGACTTCTCAACCACTCGACTGTAAAACATTTTCATCTAGAAATCTTATGAACTTGTGAAGCTGAGCATGCTGGGAGATATGTCCAACAGCTACGCCCCGTCTTCTTCTTCTTCTGTTGAGTTTTATGCGGGTTTCAATCCATATCTGTTGCGTGACTCGCGTCGGTTGGACTGTCCCAGAGCCACTTCCGACATTGCCATTGCATGATGTGTGAAAAGGCGCCGAACGTGGATGTCCCTGTAGTTTAAGTGTTAAATATTCCAGTGTTTCAAACATGCAGGACTTAATACAAATGATTCCCAATCACTTAAAGCAGGGGTGTCAAACTCAAGGCCCGGGGGCCAAATCCGGCCCGCGACTTCATTTTATGTGGCCCACAAGAGCTTGCAAAGAATATAATGCGTTTATTATACGGTTACATGCCACTTTACAGTTTATCTATATATGTTCATTTTAATTCATTTCTCCTTAATTGTATTCATCTGTGTGAATCTGCGGTCCTGTTTTTCAATTTCACCCTGTTGCTGTTAAACTATTGAATTTCCCCACAGGGATTAATAAAGGTCCATCTTATCTTATCTTACAGAAGCACGTTGTAAATAAACTACCATCCATACATCCCACAATGCATCTCATTTTGTGACATGCGCACTGAAGAGACTTCTGGCTTTCAGACGTAGTTAATTATGAAGTTATTACCCTATCCAATAAAACGCCAATGCAGAGGCAATACTATAATATAATACATTATTTCATATATATATTATGTATTTATATATGTATATTTATATAGTTACAACCGGCCCTTTGAGTGCAAGCATAATGCTAATCTGGCCCACGATGAAATTAAGTTTGACACCCCTGACTTAAAGGTAGTTTAAGAAACCGGCTTGAGGTACACTTGTTGTTATATTCCATGGAATGCTCTTAACATCCCGACAGCAATGAATATCTGAAGTGCTTTGACAACAAATCTATAAAAAATATCATCTGTGGAAGCCGTGGCGCTGTGAAAAGCACGACCAATCATCTGAGCCGGCTAAAGTAACTGGATGGCCTACCTGCCTGTCAGCCTTCCATCGGGGCACAGACTTATCTCGTGCCCTCATTGGTCACGTGTGAGTTGGGGGAGGGACTCTGAGAGGAAGTGGCAGATTTCTTCCGGTCGTGTATTTTCAAATTCTAGCGCACTCGAGCCGGTTTCTCCAACCTCACCTACCCCACCTTTAAAGCGCCTGATATATTTAGATTACCATGAGCAACCTTTCATTTCGTCAGTGTCAGTTTGAGGGGCAGTCGGAGAGTTTCTTTGAACATGTCTTTCCCACCGAATCCCCCCGATCTCGCCTCACCAAGCAAACAGTGGTCTGTCTAAAACCTACAATCACCGCTAACTGGCTCCAGATGCTCCTACTGTCCTCAGGAGCGAAGACCCTCGAACCAGAAGCCGTCGCAATTACTCCTTATGCAAACACTGGGTCCTTCTGCTGAATTCATCAGCCCGCATTCCTGCCTTTTATCTCCCAACAGCTTTTATCTGTGCACGAGGAAAAATGCTCAACAATTGAAGACAGGATGCCTCCATCTCGACATCCTTCACTCTCTCTTCCTCCGCTGGAAAGGAGAGGAAGCTATCAGAGCCCTCTTTGTTCCCGGGGCATCCGTCAGTAAGCAATCAGCGCCGAGTCTTCCTGTAGCTCCGAGTGCTGACTGCTATCAGGACCGAGAGGACGAGGACAAAGACCACGCATGTTACTCACGAGGACCGTCTTTCCGAACCACTGAGAGTTCCCCGTGAAGCTCAGAGTCACACATGCAATACTTAGCAGAAGAGCATTGCCGGATCATTCTTCAATTTGAGTCTTTTGGTACTTGTTTCGTGTCTCTTTGCGGCTGTGTTGCATGTCTCTGTAGTCACTTTAGGCGCATTCACACCGCAGTGCTTTTCCCACAAAGGTTCATGAACTAAGTACAGATCGCGTTCACACCGGAATAAGTCCCTGGGGGAGGATGAGGCAAATGAAGCCGCTGACGTCACTTCTTCTTCTTCTTCTGCTTTGGGTTTACTGGCAGGCCGCAAACCACTTCACGGCGTATACTGCCCCCGGAGTCCCCGGCCGGAAGTCCCCGGCCGGAAGTCCCCGGAGTTGGGGAAGGCTTCAGTAGAAGCTGCTGGGAGTCCCAGCAGCTTCTACTGAAGCCTTCCGAGTAAATCGCCAGGACGCCGACACCTCCTCATCTCCACCGCTCCCATGTTTTATTTTGTGTTGCCATAAGTTAGTCTCTCTGCGTTTCTGCGCTGGGCTAATGCTAATGCTAATAATGCTAATGCGAGGATAATAAAATGGCGGCTTCACAACACTTTTTGGGAGTTTTACGGGGCGTGGTTTGCAATCCGCCCAGCCAATCAGACATAGGAACCTTTCCCCCCCCCCTAGAGAGCAGGGACGGAAAAGGGGTGAAAAGGTTTTCATGAACTAATTTTAGTTCCGTCTCTTGTGTGAACGCAACAATTCAGAATTAAAGTGGGAAAAGTACTGCGGTGTGAACGCGCCTTTTGAGCCTCTTCCTTGATGCCGTGTGTCTGCTTGAGTGACATTTGGTAGCTGAAGGCCATAGGGGCTCTGACACTTTGAGCCCCTGGACCTGTGCCCGGTAGACCCCGTCAGTAGTCTTTTAGGACATTCTTAGAGATCGTGTCTCTTTGGGTAACTTTGTTTTTGTCTGTGGTCATTTTGCTTATTTTCGAGTCTATGTTAATGTTTCCTTGCAGTCACTTTGAGTCTCTTCCTGGTTGGTGAGCGACTCTTTGAGCGACGTATTGCAGGTGGAAGCCCAGAGGGGCCCCCGCCCGTTCTCCATTGATGGAAACAAGCGGCCCCCCTCTCCCTCAGGTGAGCTGTGGGGAGGGGGTGGGTGGTCAGACCTCAGTGTGAGCGATAACAGCCGTCATCACAGCATTCCTCCTGACCTACAGGCTAATGCCATGTGAAAAAGACTCATCCATGGTTCGCAGGTTCTCAATACCGCCACTACTGTCATCCCCCCGCGGCCCGTGACCCCCAGAAGCTTCCTCCTCTGTTCCCACCACAGGGAGGAGGAGGAGGAGGAGGAGGAGGAAGAGGAGGAGGGGGCTGCGATTACCTGGGGGTCAAACACAGGATGTGGGTAACAAAGGGAGAGTTCTTCAAAAAACTCCACTTCATTCCACCGATCCACAATCTGTGCTCGAACAGACACGGAATTCAAACACGGCGCCAAACAAAGCACAGGTAGAGAGAGAGGGAGGGAGAGGGAGAGAGAGAGAGAGAGAGAGAGAGAGGGGGAGGGAGAGAGAGGGGGAGAGAGAGGGCGAGAGAGGGAGAGAG